>NW_010522831.1:0-22891 GCF_000687285.1 Phaethon lepturus
TGAGCAAGAATCCTTTTGCCCCTTGGAGACAATTGCACTCCATCTGCTGCGAGGCGGCCCGCTGCCGTGTAAGCCACCCTGTGGTCAAAAACCCCAAAATTCTGATGATGGCACCTGCCCCTGAGCCATGTGTTGACCAGGTGTGCTTTCCTGTTCCTTTCAGTGTTCTTCCCTGTCACTGAAGAGATTGATGAAAACACTACCTGTGCTCCCGCTCCATTGACCAGCCGCCCCAGTGCTCTCAAGTCCTTTTTGACTGCCTTTGGGCTTCTTAGCGCAACCTCGTCGTTGCCAACCTGTAGGACCAACAGGGGGTAGTAATCAGTGGGCCGAACCAGACCAGGGAGTTTCCTGGTGACGTCTCTCACCCGGGCCCTAGGGAGGGAGCAAGATGTAGCTTCCATTGGGATAGTGTAAATAGGTCCTAGAGACATTGTATACTGAATATAAATATCCCATGTATAAGAAATAAAACAGGCTGTATTGATTTTTGTTGATTTATGTGTGGTCCTGATCCAAATTGTGTAGAAAACTACACATAATAACTACTGGAATTAAGAGCTAGAAGTGAACATCTGCCAAAGATGATCTAGAGATTATTTTTAAATGTCTTCTGTGACACTGTAAGGATGAAGGCTAAAACTCGTTGTGTTTTGTTTGGTTGGTTTTTTTTCTTCCATCTTTCTTGCAGACTTCAAAAGTTTCGTCACGTACCTCCTGCATGTCACACATTGTTACACAGGATTTCAGGAACTGTCATCTTTCTCTTTTTGCCCTGCAATCCCTCCCTCCCTCTCAATATGTCCTTTTCAAATCTTGGAGCTGAGAAGGGGCAGGCTTAGTCACTCCTTGTGTAGGAAACTCCTACTGAGAAGCTGCCCACTGCAAAAAAAGCACAGCTTGCTTGGTGCACCCTGTTGTTAAAGCTAAACAAAGATTTTGAAGCTTTGGCTGGGAAGGGCAAGTCTCTGTCTGATACTGCACCCGTCAGTATCACAGTATGGTGATCCTCACAAGAAGACTGTACCCATATCCTGAGTATTTTAGAGTGTAGCCCTGACCAGTTTTTAAAGGTTCGGGTTTACGTACATGTGTTTCTCTTTTCCTCATGAGTTTAGTAGGAGCATTAGCCATGAAGTCCCAGCCAAATTCCAGCTTTCCTCTGACTTGGCAGGTCCATGCATGTCACTGTCCTGCATCCAGGAGCAACTAGAAGGTGGTTGTAATATTTCAGGCTACATTTCCATGATATTAGGGAAAAGCAGTCCCCCTCTATAAAGAGGTGAAGAGTACAGCACATGAAGTCCAGACCTTTGAGAACATTTAGAACTGAATTTAAATTTCTGCAGCTTGGGTCCTTTTTCTGAATATGTGCTAAGTATATAGTATGTTCGTAAATGAACATCGACACACTCTGAAGGATTTGACAGTAGGGAGTGCAGGAGTTTGTGCTGTCAAATATGTGCATGTTGCCCTTGGAAGCTACAAATTACTAGCAGAAAGAGAGGAGCTCTTTCTCAAAAGCTCTTTGTTGGATTGGACACTTGCCTTCAGATTTAATCATGGCAATGGTATTGTGCCCATTTGCTGGTAGAAGGCTAGTTTGTTCGCGATGTAAGGAGTATTTGGACATTTCAGTGTGGTACCACAGAACTGCTGAGAACAGCGAGGGAGCTGCTGTTCTTGCACACTTCACAAGTTCCAGTTCAGGCTTAAACCTGGGTGCTAACTCGGAAAGTAACTTTGCAAAACTGGATCCGTATTTAAACCCTGAGCGGTTGTTCTGACTTGTGGAGGATGTGTACAGACAGGCTTGACATGTGGGCAATATGTTTTGTGTAAGTGACATCCTTTCTAACTGTGAGAGCTTGAACTATCAGAGTTCAGCCAAGGCAATGTCCTTTACTGCACAAATTATTATGGAAGATTTTTTTTTGTAACTGAGCAGTAAGAGAGTTAAATGTTGTAAAGATGACAACTACAGCTAGACCAAAGGTGTTCTTAATGCAAGCTTTTGTTACCAAAGAGAGTTAGATGTATCCATTTAAAAACAAGAGGGGAAAAAAGGTCTGGTTGTCCTCAAACTGACCACATGGTGGCACACTTATTCCATGGACAAAAAAACGTAGCCCACACTACGCACCCCTGCAAGGCAATGGCTACAATCTTTAATGTTTGTAATAAAAAAGAACTGCCAGTCTTTGAAGGGCTGACCTGATGTATAAGACTTAGTGTACCTTGCTTCCCCACTTTGAGTATTGGTGACTTTTAAAATAAGATTTTTTTCCCATGTCTTCTCTGTGACCTTGAATAAAGTGATTTTATATTCGTGTCTGACCTTTTACATTTTGCCAGCTACTATGTGTGTTTTTTTGTTCTCTGTGCCAGAAACACCGTGGTGCTCTCCCATTAAAGTGAAACATGGTTATGCAAACTGCAGGACACCTCAAGGGGAATATTACAAGAACGTATTGGGGACAAGATGTGATATTCGCTGTCAAAAAGGCTATGAACTGCATGGCTCTCAGCAGCTAATTTGTCAGTCAAGCAAACGCTGGTCTGGCAAAGCGCTGTGCAAACGTAAGTAGCTATGGAATCTGTGAGTGCAGCTTGCGCCGCAGGTTAAAAAGCAGCTTGCGCCGCAGGTTCGGCAGACAATAAACTGTTTGCCTTTGAAACAGTGATCTTCAGATTGTTACTGGTATTATTTTAAACATTGACAATTGTCGTGGTTTAGCCCCAGCCGGCAACTAAGCACCACACAGCCGCTCGCTCACTCCCCCTCCCGCAGTGGGACGGGGAAGAGAATTGGGAAAAAACTCGTGGGTTGAGATAAACACGGTTTAATAGGACAGGAAAAAAAAAAAGGTAACAACAATGATAATACCAACAAAGGAATGTACAAGAACAAGTGATGCCCAATACAGCAATGGCTCACCACCCCGTGATCGACAGCCCGTCCCCGAGCAGCGATTTCCGCCCCCCGGCCAACTCCAGTTTATGTACTGGGCATGACGTCGTATGGTAGGGAATATCTCTTTGGCCAGTCTGGGTCAGCTGTCCCGGCTGTGTCCCCTCCCAGCTCCCCGTGCACCCCCAGCCTGCTCGCTGGCAGGCCAGCACAAGAAGCTGGACTGTCCTTGGCTGCTCAGCAGCAACCCAAAACATCAGCACACTATCAACAGCTTCTCATCCCAAATCCAAAACACAGTCCCGCACCAGCCTCTGCGAAGAAAACCAGCTCCATCCTGGCTGAAACCAGGACAACAATATACTTGGATATGTAGATAGACTTCTTGTTGAGGATCTTACAGTGGTACATGACACAACAAGTATCGTGAGTGATACAAATACTTTTGGCAGATAGGAAATGTTTTATGAGTGTGGGGTTTTGATTTGTGGGATTAGTTCTATGCCAGAGCCATAAAGCTGCTTTAAAATATTGCCATCTTGGATTTTATAAGTTGACACAATTTGTATCAGGTGTCTAAATGGGCTCCTGCAGTAAAACATTTTCTAAGAAGAGAGAAATAGGTACTTGTCATCTTTTTCTCATATAAATATTGTACTGGGCCACTAATGTGTATGTAGAGATAAATTTGAAATGTGGCTAATAAGAACAGTGTAAAAAACCTCATGTGGAACATGAATTTCTCCCACTTGTTTGCTAGCTGCTGCTTTATTTCTGTATAATACCCCCCATTCACACTACTCTAAAGGGGGGAGAACACGTTTCCGGAAGTCTTTGTTTTCTATTCCAGAAAAGCGCTGCCCCACCCTGTCCATGCCGACCAATGGGGGCTTCAAGTGTTTAGATGGTGCCTACTTTGGCTCGAGGTGTGAGTACTACTGTTCACCGGGATACCAGCTGAAAGGCGACCGTATAGTAACGTGCATGGACAACAAAGTTTGGAGTGGCCGGCCAGCGTCCTGCGTTGGTAAGTAGGAGGATTGGTTGGCATTCCAGAAAGTCTGTATCTTGAGGTACGTGATGGTGCCTGAGTCCTCCAAATTAATTCCAAAATGCTTTTTTATCGCATTCCTCGGGAGGAAAAGCAACTGTCCCTTTTGAGGAAGCAGAGAACATTTTCCAAGGGATACAGAGACATACCACTGTCACCTAGTACTTTCAGTCCCAAGTGAGTGTCTTCCTTACACACAAGCTATCAGCTCCAAGTGTTTCACTTTAATAAAGATGGAGCTGGTGTAAATGGTCAGTACTTTACAATGCTTATAACGGCCTTCATTGATCTCCTGGGTGACTCATTGGTAGTCTGTAATTACTGTGCTGCTCTTTTAGCATGTTCTCTGTGCCGCAGTCTGTCCTGCTCTTTGCAACTTAATGGTAAAACAAGTTTGAAACTAAACCCTTTAGCTGACCTCCCCTGTTGCTTTTCTTTCTTACGATCTTGGTCTCCAAATACGTCCTGGGAATATGAATGGATTGTAGTTACCAGCGTGGCTGCAGTGAGCTAAACTAAATTTCAGCCTAGTTCACATTAGTTATGCCAGTCATTTTCATTACATAGTCAGCAGTCTCCCAGGAACCTCAGCTGGGATAATTGTTTCTATATACATAAACCAAAAGAGAGATAAGCAAATATTAAGATTTAACTTTCCTTCCTACTAATGAGATTTCAGCAGATAGTGAAGTCTCAGCTGCTGCTCTTGTTTCTGGAAGTCTGATAAAAGGTTCAGCAGCCATCCACAAAGGAAGGAGGGGTTTTTTGGCCATTTGAATTGGCTACCAGTAATTTCAGCTTGTGGGTGGTAGAGTATTTGTGCTCAGTGTTTTTTTGTGTATGATGGCTCGGTTTTCCTCGGAATGCCTGTGGCTCAGTCTAGGTTAGCAAATAGCTTTGGAGTCTCTCCACTGTGGCCTGTCGTTTGTAGAATTTTTTTCAGGTTTCCTGTTACTTGGTGTTGTACCAATGTGTAAATGATCCTGCTGCTTAGGTCTAGACTGCTTGTAGTGTCCTTTGTTTTTATTTACAAAAATGAGCCTTGTCCTTCTCAATAATGTGGGCAGAGGAAGAAAAACAAACCCTTTTAAGTTTGGGAATGATAAAATGCTGTCCTCTTTATTTCCTGGCACTTCCAGAACCTTGTCTGTTTGCAGGGATAGGGTGCTTATTACAGAGGATGCTGTCTTGCAGAGTAGAGTAAGTACATCTTAAGCAAAAAAAAAAAAAAAGAGAGGCTAAGTTAGCACTAACACTTCTTTTTTGATTCCAAAAATGCAGAATAGTTGTTTCATAGGGTATGATTGCAAGTCCTAAGTAACCCAATAAAAGTAATACTATTATTTAAGTTCTGGTAATACCACATAGTATGGAGAAGACTCCTTCAAATCTTGTGTGCACACAGTTCCTATATGCAAATAGTGAGTTAGCAGGCTGCTTAATAAGGTTACCTTTTGACCTCTTGATAGGTAGGATAGAGATTTTTTTTTTGTGACCAGACATGACCCTAACAGTATAATGCAATTTGCAATTGAACACACATCCCTTACTGTAATTCAGTAATTAAGGTAAAGTCATCAGTGACATGCAGTCTATGAAAGCTTACCAGTGGCCAGGAGAGAACCAGCTGAATAGATGTTCTTTCTCACTTTCAGCTGAGGAATAAAATTAAGGTGAGGGGAGTGATGAAAGATAAAGAAGCTGTTTCATTTGTTACTTTAGTGTATAAGCAATTACTTTGCCCTGTGCATAGCAGGGATGTTACGTGTGATCGTAGGCATGGGCTGGTAAAGCTCATGTTGTTGCAAATAGTTAGGGAAGTGGCCTGGGGACACCACAGCTATTAGCATCAAGTATGTCAAAATTTCTGCAGACCTGAATTGACATTCCTCTTGAAAACAAGGGGCTTTCCTCTTCCCTTTTGTACTGCAGTTGCACGGCTTAGCATTTTTGCACAGAACTACTTGGGGTTCATAGTGTGGTAGTGAAGATCCATGTAGGAAAAGCATCAGGCTAACATCATTGCTGAAACAGGTGTTCATTAAAAAGGGAAGAAAATTTGTTTTTTTAAGCAAAGAAAATTAGATATGTTTTAGCAGTCACTTACAGGAGCCCTGACAAACAGTGAGTATTTTGCTGTAACAAAGCAGACTGTCTGTCCCCTGTCCCCCTTCTATAAGAGGAAGGATATCCTTCGTGTTGCTGAAATAACTTTGATTAAGAAAGATCAACATACAGCTGCTTTTGGTTATCAGCTAGCTAAAAATACCAATACTCACTTGAATAATGTTTCCACTATATCCTTAATGCACTGTAACATAGATTGAAATGAGTCTTTTCCTCTAGAGGATTGATAAATGTTACTTTTTCTTGTTACCTTTTCTTCTATAAAGGTTTCATTTTCCTACTGATTGTATAACAGAGGTTGGGGTAAATGGCTGTCACCGTGCTAAGTCATCCTTTTGTCACATCCCAAGACTGTATTGATAGGTAGTTAACTAAACAGGTTCCAACTACTGATGTCTGAAACAAGCTTTGTACTCCGAGTCATTAATTATACAGGCCCTGATAATGGATGCTTTGAAATACAGAGCAATGTCTTGTGGAGTGGGGTGGGGAGAGCAGAACAGTGTTTTTCATTCCCTCTTATTGTTTCCAGTTTCTTCATCTCTTTATGCCTTTGACACAGACTAATGTTTTGAATTAACTTCCAGCCATTGTTTAATGTCATCAGTAATCAGTAATAACAACATGTTTACGTAGCAGCAAACCGTTTACTTATCCTGTATGGACTCTTGAATAAGCAAGCAGTGGGCATTCAGTACCATCCCTCTGTTTCTTTCTTCTTGTCATCTCAAATTCACAAGCAAATAAACATAAACCTTTAACAAACTATGAGAAAGGCAGTCAACAAACTTTCTAAATTTTGTTGAAACCATTAATATCGCCAGTCCCAGAAGTATGTTTTAAAAGAAAATATCTAAAACCTATTTGAAAACTTAGCATTTTTCTCCACAAAGCTCAAAAGGTCGCTTTAAAATTTGGTATTCCGCTGCTGACCTCCTGGTGCCATGACTTCAATGCCACTTCCCCGCGTGGAGCCAGAGTACCAGTCGCTGCTGCCAAGTAGCCAAGAAGAGCGACAGCTTACAAGAATTAAGAGAGAATAAGTAGGAGAAGTAGTGGCTGAACAGCACCAAAGTTTTACTGAAAACTCAGTTTCCCTGCCCGTGATACAGGCGAGATTCACCTGTTTAATACACAGCCCAGCTAAACAGCTTAAATAAATCTGCTTGGCTTTTCATCGGTCTTTCAGCAGTGACACTGTAGGAAAAGCGTTAAGACTCGCTGCATGGGGTCAGACACCCTGCAGCATGTCCTGGCTCCAACTCTGCCCCGGAATACTTATTAAGCAAGAGAGTCTGACAATCTGGTGCTTACAGGATTATTTTTCCCTCTGATAAAACCTCCCCAGCAGTCAGCGATCTTGTGGGTTCCTCTGTTGGGGTTTGTTTTGGAACAAGTTTTGGTTTTTGACCTGCAGGTGGGCACCTTGCTCACATCATACATTTTATTGAAGGGGTTTGGGCGGGGGGGGGTGTGTTTCACTTTTGACACTTGTGTGTGTGTCGGGGGGAGTGTGTTTCAGTTTTGGCACTTGTGTGTTTGCCTGGGTGTTCCCTGGTTGCCTCCTCTGCATTTAAATGGGTTGGGTTTTTTTAGACCTGTCATCTTTCTGCCAGGCTGTGGCCAAGGTGCTTAATACGCTGTAGATTGGCTGCAACTTTGTACAAGGGCACAAGGAAAAAGACCTGAGCACTGTTTGGTTTAACACATCCCAGTGGCCACTGCAGTTAGAGAGCCTCTGGTAGACAGCTGCTTTCTCTTGGTCTGGCTCGAAGGAGAGTTATTCTGGTGGGCTTCATTTTGTGCCTGTTGAATGCTAGGAGGCAGCTGAAATGACCAAAGAAAATATCCTTTCCAGGAAATTTTACGTCCAGCTAAAAAGGCTGCCTGGCCCCTGGGTGCTTGGTGCGTCGGTTCTCACAGTAACCGTATTGTTTGTCTTTCCGATGTGGAAGTCCAAGCCTGTTCATACCAACCAGTCTTCTCTGCACTAAATAGCGTAATGAGCTTTCTGATTAATTAAGTGCTTAAAACACTGGGTTCTTAAATGCCGTTCTGTCTTTAAATAAACGTAATGCTGGAATAAATGTATACTGTCCACAGCAGAGTGGTGAGCTGATAGCACAGTAAACTAACCAGAGCCAGAAGCAACCTTGGTGAGCCTGGGTTGTTTCCTACCGTAGTTCAGCTACACTGGGGGGGTTATTGAGAGCAATGTAGTTTTGTAGAGGAGGGCAGAGATCTTGATGGCTGTGATGTGAGCATGTTTCCCACACATAATGGGAAGGTACTCTAAAAATAAGGCAGTGAATAAGAAACGTGAGGAAACAAGACAAAGTGCTTCCCACAGCTGGAGTGGATGTGTGAAAATCCTGCTCGCTTGTTTTTCTGCAGCAGGTGAGGGAAGGAAGAGTGAAAGAATCCAAAAAGTCAAAAAGTTAAAGATGCCACAAAGAAGAACTAAGTGCCTTAAGTATCTTTAGTGACGGGTGTCCTTGTAAAGTACAGGAAGCTTCAAAAGCCATTTAGAAGATTCTGCTGTTCATTTGTGATTGCTCTACTCTCTGTAGTGGGAACCTACTCTTGCTAGCTTCACCTTCTAGTAGGATCTACAAAGAAATCAACTGTTATCCTCCCAATACTATTGGAAGATTTTTTTTCATTGTTTATTTAGAAAAAAAAACACACAAAAAAAAGCATTTGTGTAAGGCAGCTTGCAAGATTCCTTATGTTTTCTGAATAACTTTGGTATGACACTTACCTGCCTGTGCCTCCCCCACTCCCTCCTGTGTAAAATTGAGACAGGAGCTCTTCCTGTGGAAGTGCCTCACAAAGCTGCAGTGTTTGGGGTTGGGGGAAAACTCTTACAGAAGAAATAGAGATGCAGCAGTTTTCAAGAGTCCCAGGTTCTTGGAATGCCATTAAAAGTTTGAAGGGGCTATAGCAAGGCTGCACTTGTCTCGGTTAAACTGGTAGAAAACATTGTGCGTTGCTTGTAGAATATGAGGGTCTATGAAATTATTTTGCATATTTGATGCTTTATAAAGACCTAAACCTTTTCTCGTTGCTATTTTTTGGAAAGAAATCCAGATTGTACTTTTTGTGTCTGTCCTGCAAATGAAAAGACAAGGCCTGGAACCCTTCAAATTTAAGCAGCCCTTCAGGGATTGTTTTCTATTTGCAGGTAAAGAGCAATCCTGTCTCTGTGTTCGTTTTTAAAGCTCATATAAGATCTCATGGATTCAGACTTAATTTTGGGTTGGGTATAACCCAAGCAATGGTAAAAAAAAACCCTGAGACTAAGCTATTAAAGAAGCTTTTTAAAATTTTAATTAATGATTGTAATGGTGTTTGGACTTGGTTTGCCCATGTATTTCTACTCAGCTGGCAAGACTGGCAATGGAAGTGGCTGAAGATGAGTAGCTGTGCATTGCCTTTGTCCTCATCAGGGTTTTTTATCATTGCCACTGTTCCTTTACTCCTGAATAACAGTCACAATGTTCTGGTAGCAGTTTAAATAAACTTTCAAAACTTTACCCAGTCTATTTTTTATTTTGTATTGCCTGGAAGGCATTATTTTAAGAATTACTTGGAAAAAATCAAATGCAGCAGCAATTGCCTGCAAAATGACAATTTTGTCAATCTTCCATTGCTTCTCTTTTTCCCTTTGCTGCAGGAAGAATAACCAAGACTTAACAGTAACATGCAAGGTTATTATATGCAGAGAGATTTATGGTCAATGTGCTTTACAAATGTTCTTAAGCACAATCTCCACCACTCAGATGAACAAAGAGAGGCAGAGCAGACAATGAGAAGGGTCAGGCTCCTCGGGTACAGTCTTGGGTATCCCTCCTTAGAGTTCAAAGCTAAATACAGTCAATATGTAGACATTGCTTTTTAACTGGGGACTAGATAAAGAAAGTTATGATAACTGCTTTTTAATTATTTTTTACATTGGGGCAAGGGTTGATCATTGTCATCTCTTTCTTACTCTTCTTACAAAAAGGTGAGAAATACAGTTTCCACCTGCCTTGGCTGAGACAGCTCCAGTATTGAGGAGGGCAGCGGAAGGTTGGTCCCGAATTACACTGACAACAGAGCAAGAACTGTGAAGAAAATGCATAGCTATAACACATGCACACATGCCCATTTCTGTGACATTTATTTCAACAGATACTGAACCTCCAAGAATCCAGTGCCCGAGTGTGAAGGAGAAAACTGCGGAGCCCAACAAGTTGACGGCCAGAGTGTTCTGGGACACCCCGGAAGGACGGGACACTGCTGACGGGATTCTGACAGAGTAGGTGCAAATCTATAAATGTTTGCATTTTCCCCTTTTTATTCCTGGGGTCCTTGGCTAGTAAAGCAGCTGATGAGGATGGCCAGGTAGCCTTTCCCCTTAATTCATCCAAGATGCTTATTTATAGCTGTCACCTGACAATGGCCTGTAAAGAATTGCATGTTTAATTGAAAAAATAAACACTGACAACTTGAATTGTTCAGGACCTGGCATGTAGCGGTGCAGCAGATTGTTGTGGTTGTTTTAGAGCTGATGGAATAAATGACAATAGCATTTTGACTGCACCTGTGAAATTTTCCAGAGCTTCTTTGTGGGTCCCTTCTCATATACAACAATTTTTCTTACAGCAAATTACCTTTTATACAGAAAAATGAAAACATTGGAGGTAGGAACAGAGGCAATTTTGACTGTCTTAAAAAAAAAAAAAGACAAACTGTGTCACAAACCAATATCTGCAAACATCTTTAGGCTTCTTCCTGAAGTAGTGCTGAGTACTGATGTCACAGTGTTCTGTACTTAATGCTACTTGTAAAGTAACACTTTTCATTTCAAACTTAAGCAGCTTTGAACACTGGATTAAAATTACCACTTTCTTCAAAATTTCCTTGACCGTTTTTATGGTTTCACAGTCACATTTTCCAGAAGAACAAGGTGCACTTGTGATGGTAGCACTGCCCCATTTTCACAACTTTATCATGCAGGATTTATGGCAGTCTAGATTATTGTAATGGAAAGAGTACAGAAAAAACTGCTTTTTTCATTAAGCAAGTTACATCTTTTAACTCTATATTAGTGGACTGATTAAGCTTAAAATCTCAATGTTGTAAGCTTAAAGATGTTTACAGTTTTATGTGAATACAAAATAGCTGTTGAAAGACACAGTGACATTGCCTTTTTATTGGTACAGTTTAAACAATATCAGAAAGAAGAATTCATTACACAACTAAAAACAATATTGCTGTTAAGGTCTAATATGATAATTCTACGGCAATTAACAGCATCAAAAAAGTTAAGCCTGGTAAAATAAAAACTTTGAAAAGTGTCATAATAAAGAAATTCCAAAGTCTTTTTGATGAAATAAATAACATCTGGCAGGCCCAAAAAATTAGGAATATCCAATATAGACTTTGTCATACGAGTAACTGTTCCCAGTTCTAAGAGGCTAGCTGTTGAATCTATGAAAGCTTTTCCATAAATCTATTTTTATAAAATCTTGCTAAACTGTGGTGTTTAGAGGTACAGTGCTTTCCTTAAATGCACTGGGTCCTGCAGGCCTGTGAGTATGTAAGCTCTCCCATTACATGGAACGCTGCTCAACCTCACTGCTTCAGTACTGAGGATACGTCTAGCATGTCTGAATTCTCCTGACACATCTGCAGGATAGGAACAAGTTCCAGGTGAAAATGCTTCTGTGGATCACCCCACCCTTCTGCTGTGACAATAAATCTCACTTTCTATTTCATTTTTGTACATGAGTATAAACATGGGAGCGGTGCAGAGCAGCCAGATGGGGTACGTTTCCCATTGTAAGAGGCTGGAAGTTTTCTTACACTCCGCTGGCTCTGGCTTATGCTGCAGCCCTAACAAGTGGATTGTTCACGATACAACATGAGGGAGGATCAATCTTGACTTTTCCTTATATAAGGGAAAGGAAGCTCGAGTTCCCTTGAGCATGGCGTGATGCTTGGCTACAGTATGGGTTGTCTTACAGGAGCGAGCAGGCCCTGCCTGCTCTCCCTCCCTTGCCTCAGCAGGGTGGGACCCTTTCGTACAACTCCAGGGTGGGCTGCTGGGAGCAAGTTTAAATACTCTGGTCGCTGCTGCCCAGCTTCTTTCTTTGCTTGCTCTCAGTCTTCAGTCGTTGCAGTGCAGCCAGACAACCTTAGCATGCCACAAACCTCACTCTTTAGGCTTTTACAGCATTATCAGTAGGCAGCTGATGAATTTATGAATGTCTGTCCTGTTTTTGCCTCCTGTTTCAGTGTTATTTTGAAAGGCCTGCCACCAGGGTCACATTTTCCAGAAGGTGACCACAAAATCCAATATACTGTGTATGACAGAGCTGAAAACAAAGGCACTTGCAAATTTCTTGTTAAAGTCAGAGGTAAGAATGATGTTTTACCCTATAAATACAGTCACTGATTTGCATCTGGCTTAGTAGGGAATTTGAGAAATGTCCTTATTTCTATATTTGTCTGCATATGGATGTGTATATAAACTGTGTGTTGATGCTGAACGGGAGAACAACATCTTGCTGAAGGCCGTAGGGGCCAGGCCTGCAGCGGGGTGGGTGGCCAGTGCTCGGCACTCTGCATGTCAGGGGAGAGCTATGTTTTGATCAGTCCTGCCTCCAGCTCCACACCCCTTCCCTCCCGCTGGCTTCTCCCTGATGCTTAGCTTGTGAGCTGCTGAAGCAAGTCCACAAAGGAGTGTTTTCAGCTGTGACTCGCATCTGTCAAGCAGGGCTGCCCTTTCACAAGTCCAGATCTTGAAATTTGGAGTTGAATATACAGAGATGAAACCTGTAGGTTTCAGCTTCAGCTCTCTTCGTGCTCCATGACTTTTTGTCACCGTTGATACCACAATCACATGCATACACCTATACATCTGTATCATTTCAGTTTACATATGAGTTAGGAGAGGTTTTTTTTGGTTGGTTGATGTTTTCAGGTACATGACTCTAATAATATAGAAAGCAAACAGAAAAATGTTTTTTATATTGGTATTCCACTGGCTATGCTACCCTAGTAACAAACAGGGTGATTCATGTTTGTCTTTTTTTTTTTTTTCTCTTGCTTAAAGTCAGGCGTTGTGTGAAATTAAACGCCCCAGATAATGGCTACATCAAGTGTTCAGGTGATGGAAATAACTATGGCGCTACATGCGAGTTCTCCTGCATTGGTGGCTATGAGCTGCAAGGAAGCCCAGCTAGAGTATGCCAGTACAATTTGGGGTGGTCAGGAGTGGAACCAACCTGTGCACGTAAGTGAGTATTTCACCACTTTACCAGAAGGGCTGCCAGTTCTCATGGCAGTGAGAATTTGGGAAGGGTGTGTGTGAATACAGCTGCAAACTTTAATGCCTTAGAGGTAAGAAACTTACCATCTTTCTCTCCTCTGCCAATCTGCACTTACAGCTGAAACCTTGCCCACTTTTGGCTCCTTTTTCCTAGGATGATGATGGTACCTCACAACTGATAGCATGTTTTAGCTCAAAGCTCTCTACAAAATTTCTCATTCTGGAGTCAGTCCATCTTGCAAGCCAGAACAGCTTAAGATAAAATTGTTGGCTTCAACGAGGCCAGTATTTCATCCATATCTTCTTCATTATTATTTCTTCTTCTTGTGCTTCTGCTGATAGTTTGTGCTTTTAGAAATAGATCTGTTTTCAGTATGCTCTAGAATTTTTGTTTTAAATTTAATTATAGCCATGAATATTAATGTGAATGTGAGGACTGCAGCTGCACTTCTGGATCAATTTTATGAGAAGCGGAGACTGCTAATTATTTCAACTCCTACCGCAGCCAACTTCTTCTACAGGATGCAGTTGGGAATGCTGCAGGTAAAACACAGTTCAGGGTGCAACTATTTTTTTTTCTTTAAAGAAAGACACAAGAGAACAGGCTCCACTGTTTGACAGAAATCTGCAAACTTCTGTTATTATATTGTGGCCACTGGAGGATCTGGCTGAAGCGGTAGTGGTTCTGCATTAATCCTTTCCACATGGGTTTGAGTTGAAACATGTCCCCAGTCTTTAATTCAGCTCTGTTCTGGATTGTGCTGCCTCTGACTGACCCAGGCCTCTCGCCCTCTTCCATCCTCCCCAAATTAATTTAATATTAACTTGTACTTAATAATCATTCCCTAACTCAGCTCCTAAAGAAGTTGAAAAAAACTCCTAAACCATTCAGCACTTCAGTGGTTGCAGTTCATGCAAACTAGGCTCACAGACTTTGTAACTACAACGCAAGGAAGTGTGAATAGCTTCAGAAATAACCCCTGCACCAGCAAACAAAGGACCAGAGACTCAGTGTAGAAGTCATCCAGAGTGCTGGAGGTAGCACTGGGGTATTTTGTTCCAAAAACAAGAACACTTCTGGTAATTGTCCTTCTTGTGTTTTGTAAATGTGATGCTCTTGTTGGGTTCTTGCTAGACTTAGGGATGTATCCGTGTCCTTAGGGAAAGGAGCCAATCCTGGATTCTTTCACAGCGGCAAGTGTGTCTGTCCTGTTTCTTTTCTCACAACTGTAACAAAATTCAGTATAAATAGTCTTTGGGATATGAACATCATGATGTTTTTAACTGCTGGCTTAAGGTACAGTTGTATTAAAAAAAAAGTTTTCCTTTCCCCCTATTAGATTAACTTGGCAAGAAAATGCAATATATTGATGAAAATGACAAACAAGTCAATGGTCAAATAAGTTGGCATGAAAGAAGGCTTTATGCAGTCGACTTCCATTTCACATACCTTGCTTTGATTGCCAAATTAGATTACTGGCACAATGCTTGATACCCTGGCACCTTTTCATGTCATTACAAAGATGATAAGTTTATATTTCTCCCAGGTGGTCCTTGTGTGTTCTTTTTCTTAGAGTACTTAAGAACCCATCATTTAACATCCCCTGGAGTCATCAGGCTCTAGTTCTTCGCAGTGAGAATTAGAGACTTGGCAAAGTACACTCTCATTTCAGTTTAAACCACCTTACTAACATAAGAAGATCGGACTCTTTATGAACGCTTGCTGCATCTCAAAACCACCCCCTGTTCTCTCACTGATAACTAACACACCTCTTTCTTCTTATAACTCTTCCAGCCGGCACAGTGTGGTTTAGACCTCCGACACGTTACCGTAGTTGAATTGGTTGGTGTCTTCCCAGCACAGATAGGAAGAATAGGTGTAAAGCTGCTGCCCCCGTCACTTGCCCTGCAACTCAGGTAAAGTAAGTTCTTACTGCTATTATAGTTGTGTCTTAGTGTATATGATGCATTCTCTTACTCTCTAAATATACATATTATACTCTAATGTACGTAGATAGACACTGGAAGATAGATGTTGATGAGTAAGTTTGAGGATTAATTTGCTCTCTCTCTCTGTAATAGCTACTACAAATTCATGGGCATTTGGTATTTAGGAAATTAAGAGCGTAGACTTCATCTTGTTTCACATTGAAATAGGCTGTGACCATTTAATGGTGAAATGGTGACCATTTAATGTGTCACAGCCCATTTAAATGTGAAACAAGTTGAAGTCTATGGCCACTCTTTCAAGTTCCATGTCTTCCTTGCCCCTTTGCTCAAACTGAGTTCATTTCTGAATTCATGTGAAGCCCCTGTGTATCCTTTTGATCACGTTATAGATCTATATTTTTGGGTGCTGCCACTGAAAATACATTAAGTACATCTGTATTTGTGCTGGAGTTGTCTGACACAGCCATGACAGGTCACAGTCACTTTGCAAGGACAGTCTTGGAGCAGCTGCCAGTGACAGCTCCTCTTCTCTGCAGCGTTGCTGGTGGTTGTGGCCAGGCCAGAAGGGAAAGCAGTGGTTGCTCTTTGAAGTCCCACATGTAGAAATGACATGGGCAGTATTTCAAAGGGAAGATTATCGCAGCCTTCCCAGCCTGACTGCAACATTCAGCAGTTTTACTGAGGTGCCTAAACTGTTTTGACTTGGTTTTAGACTGGCAGGGGAGGCTGGTTTTCACTTGAAAGGGAGACTTCAAGTGCCAGCCAGCATTTCCCAGGGACAGGAGGACTACAAGAGCCAAACGTGAAGGCCTCAGTGGTAGGGAAAGTAGTACTTAGGAAAAGAGTCCAGGAGCATTTTAGACAACATCTTTCATGATATGCCTGAGGAAATGCAGTGAATTTTAATTGGGGACAATAAAAAATGCTGACAAGTCAGAGAGGTTTTTTTTGGATTGCAAAAAATAAAACCATTTTATCTTTATGAAAGGAGAAAGAGAACACAAAGAGCTTCTCTCTTATTCCAAAAAGTAAAGGTACTTTTACTGAAGTTGAAGCGGTTTTCTTGTGGCTCTGTGGAAAATAGTAAGCTCTGGTAACATCTCATGCCATGCCCTGCCCTGCCCTCCCCTCAACCTTTAATGGAGCTATGTTTTGGTAATTAGTATGGTATGACCTGCACTCCCTGCACTCAGTGACAGTTAGTTTTCAATTTGATTTTTTTTTCCTCTGTTGCTACTGCAGTTGTGTGAATTACAGCATTCCAGGTCTAGAAGGCACTTTATTCAAGACATTTAAGGGTGCGTTCAGTACACTAATGAGCACAGGTACCCTAGTTAAAACTTTGGAAACCTCAGAAGGTTAGCATTTGCATGTGTAGAAAGTAAGCATTCTTCTTAGGTGAGATGAGGCACAAGAGGAATGTAGTTTCTTATCACCATAGCTTAACTCCGAACTTTATTTTAGTTTGAATTTAATAGCCAAGTTCCCTAATTGCAACAAGAAAGAGACCTAGAGCACTCAAACTTGTTAGAAGGCTGAGGAAGGTCAATTTTGATGCTTCACACCTTACTAACATCCCCCCAGACCCTCTTCTACATAGCACCTTTCCTCTCCTGACACCATTGTCACAGCTGCCTGAATTTATCTTCCACACACCAATGATGTTGACTGACTGCATGTCTAAGGACCTTCTAGTTCATTACTCCTTCAAGCAAAAGATGAAAAAAGCACTAAGGATACACTTGTGTTACTGTCACACCTCCAGAGGAGCCCAAATGACCCCATTTACCACTTGGAAGGAAAGGACTCTGCCATGATTAGCAGCAGCTTTTGTTCTCCTAAATCGGAGTTACCGCCAGGTAGATGGTTATTATTAGGAAGCAATGAAAACTGACTCCAATAATTTTGTCCTGCGTTTTCTCGTTGTGGTTTCGTACCTTGTGGAAGCCAAGAAAGGGAATAGTCTCCTTTAGTTTCAAAAAATCTAGTTCCATCACAATGGTTTTCTTTAGGCAACGTATATAGTACGTTTTTTGTCCTGTTTTTTTTTTCTCTTGTGATAGAAAATAGGTAATGGCAGGTACTCTGCTAACAGTCAGAGGTCTGAGAAGAACACAGAGCTGCATGCAGTTACCTTGACCTTTCCCTAGTGTAGAGGTACAGCTTGCAGCACATGGAGACGCTCGCTCTCTGACTCCTTGTTCTCACAGCTGAAACAAAGCAGACCCTGTGTAGCCTGCTCTGACCAGCCCTGCCTTCCTCTGCTGAGACCCAACAGGCTGGTTCTGCCCTTTATTAGTTTGAAGTGCCCAGGCAGTAGATGACGGGCTTTAACAAAACAAGTTCCTTATTTTGCAGGCTGCTGCTGAGGATCCCCCATTACAATTTCAACATCGTGGTGATGGACAAGCACGGAATGGACAAGGAACGCTATCCTTTCCCAGCAACGCCAGCTGAGCTCTTTGCACTTATTGACAATTTTCCCTTGAGAAAAGAAGAGATGAAACTGCAAGCAGAAATTGGCCAGTCATGTCCCTGATTCAGAATTGCAGGGCTTGCAGTTGTCAGTGATTTTTTTTTTTTTTTAATCCACGTAATTCTCCCCTTGGTGCTACACAAAGCATGGCTTTTTTAATCACTGATGTACAGATTTTTTGTGTGTGTATTGTTAAGTCTGTCTGGCTGTGTAGCTACTCTGCATAGAAGTATGCATGATGCTTTTTTGTACTTTCAGCCATCTTTAGAGAAAAGTGTATGTAGGATTACTACCCAATGGAATTTTTTGTACAGAGTGAAGAACTGAGGCACGTTTCTGTGAGTCTATTTTGGATTTTTCATTCAGTGTAAAATTGGGGTTTCTTTCTTACTGTTTGTAAGTCTTTTTATTAATAAAATATTGTTTTGCAAACAGATAGGTGTCTAAAATTCCTCCTGGAGATAAACATTGATCAATTAATTCAAAAGTTGGATCAAAATACTCCTCTGCAAACCACTGTAACAGAGACATTAGCCTCAGATTGAAAGTGTACAAGCAACCCAGCAGTGTCTTTCCATTCCACTAATAATATGGTCAATCACAGACAAAAAGCATAAGCCAAAGGCAACGCAAGTACCTGTTTACAGCAGCAGCGAGGTGAAAATAGCTGACAGCAGAAGTACAGAAGTCATTGCCAGAAAGAATACAATAAAGGAACAGTGAGCAGTGTAGAAGATGGACAGTAATTACTAAAGGCCACATACTGCAATGCTTGGTAGGAAAACATGCTCTTACCAGGTATGCTTCTCCCTTTGGCTTTTCACGTCCAATGGACTTGGAGTAGCAGATTTCTTCCCTCTCTTCACCTTGGAGACAGACCAGGCTGTTGATGGGATGGCATGGAAACATGACCCCCAGGGAAAATTCATCAAGGACTTGTCATTTCCAGATCTGTGAAAATATTTGTTTGCCAGTCATCACTTACAAATTAACAAAAAAGTTCCCTGCTTAGTAAAGTGTTAGGAGGCAATCCAAAAAGGAAAGAGTTTGCTATTGTTTGTTTTATTATAGCTCACAGTCTTGCCGATCCACTGCAAAGAATATACATCGCACATGAAGAAGAATATAAGCATCAAAGGAGTGAAAATTGTGAGTTACAGCTTTGGATACCTGTTTACGGGATATGATGCATGATTTGACATGCCTGAAAAGCAGCACTCCAATGTCTGTGCTGTTCATTCTTGCCACTCAAGAGCACGGCCCTGTTTTTTCAGCCAAATTCTTGTTTGACCATAAAGTGGATTGTTCAATTTTACACTCAGGTGTCAGCAGAGGAACAGTTTATCAGCATCTTTAAAGCAATCCTTACCAGAATTCGGTCTCTCACACCCTCTGAAATTAGAAAATCTCATTAAAAATGTTGCCCCTGCAAGTGAATTGATGAGAGAATGAACCTGAAGAGAGGGAAGTCACGCCTGACACTAGCTCGCAAAAACTAATTTGTGAACTGAAGCGTGACAGCGCCAAGGAGGACGTGGGTGGTGGCAGGCTGTCTCTTCTGAACAGGACCGTCTGCTTCCAAAAGCGTTACTGAACACCAAGAGTAGGTATGAAAGCATGGCACGGCCCTGGTGATGACAACTCCCTGCAGTGTTGATGCCAAAGGCAAAGAACATCTGGATACACCCTGAACTCTGCGGGTGATGGTGCCAGGCTTGCAAGGATGAGCAACCGGACAGCAAGGAAGCCCTGACAGAGGTCTCCCAAGTGTTGTCATCAGGAATAAGATGCAAGGACAGGATTGGTGACAAAAATCACAGCAGTAGCATTTCTGTTCCAGACCTGACCAAACCATAAAATCAGTCCTGGACCCACCATAAAGGAGCAAAGAGGGTAAGAGTCAGCATGCTGATGGACACAGCTGTACCCCAAATTGCCTTTCCTTTGCTGCCTAACACCAGTGGTTCAGAAAACTAGCTGTGGCCAGGCACACCAGATGGCTTCATGCCTTAAGTGTCACATGTGGAACAGAGACAGCCTCAGGACACATCCATACAGAATCACAGAATCACTAGGTTGGAAAGGACCTTCAAGATCATCAAGTCCAACCATTAATCCAGCGCCACCATGTCCCCTAAACCATGTCTTGAAGCGCCACATCCACACGTTTTTTGAACACTTCCAGAGATGGCGACTCCACCACCTCCCTGGGCAGCCTGTTCATTGGAACAGGCCTGACCACCCTCTCAGTGAAGAAATTTTTCCTAATATCCAATCTATACATGACCATACATACATACCGACTGCTGCGGCCACAGTTCTCTGGCTCGGGTCCTTCGGCGTGCATATGCTTACAGCATGAATGCACAAGCGGGCAGGTTTTTACCTCCCCACTTCCCTCGTTCAAAAAGCACATCAACTGATTTCCAATGATTTAGAAAAATAATAAAATCTCTAATGGGTCTTATTTTTCTACTGTATTGCTGCAATTCCAATTCGCTTTGATTTTGGTTAACGGAATCAGTGCATCCAGTCGTCTTTCACGCCTGAGTGAACAGGAGCTGCGGGCCTTTACGATTGCTACATCAGGAAAGCACTGCAATCACTGGGTTGTTACAGGAAATTGAATTAAGTGGAGGACAGTGCATGAGTGATTGGATTACTAGTTATAGTTCTACGCAGAACAGCTATTAAAATCTTGTGATTAAGAAAAGCTGTTCTTGATTAGTAATACAAGGTTTCTGGCATTTTCTATTGTACATTTTTGTGGGGAGGAATGGAACAGTGAAAAACATAATGTGCCATCTCTGTTTTGGAGTCAAATCAGCCTGCATGTACAGTACACAGGGATGTGGCAGACCAGCCTTTTGCGAAAGGCCCTTCTGCTTCAACAAGGGACTTAGTATTTCTGGCTTTAGTGCAGCATTTATATATTCAAACAAACTCCAAATACTCAAATATATTCCAGTAATTCATCCTGCAGACTTTTGGTCCCACAAAAATAACACTGCATAAACAAGGTGCAGTATTGACACTAGTGCAGGTTTGGTTTGTTTTTTTTTTTTTTTTAATGTTTAGCAGAAAATTCAGCTTCCTCAAAATCATACAGGCTGGAGTCTGTTGTACTACCAACACGGCTCTTCTTGCCATAGCTCTAATCCTACCCCTGCTGTCAAAATGCAAATCCTGTTTAAAACATGATTTTTAGTTGGGAGGATTAAGGGCTGTTTCCAAGAAGCAAGACCTGCCATGAGTTTTGTCCTTTCCACTCCCACCTCCAGGCTATTCATTGCAGGAGGTGAGTATGACACCTGATGACAGTGATGTGGATACAGCCACAGGCTGGAGGTTCCGACATAATTCTGCAGATACTTTTCAATTTTTAATATGAACCAAAAGACTTGAATCAGTTTAGACCAGAAAAGAATTCATGTTTCTGTCACGCAACATCTTTTGCAAAGAAACAAAACTATTGGGATAAATTGTGGGAGGCAGCAATTTTTCATGAGCACAAAACAATTTTGTAAATGGCCTGATTTTCCCCAGATCCTACCCAAGAACTCACCTATTTTGATGAGAACAACCCCTGCCGTCACACACCTCCGCTACACCTGCAGACGAGAGACAAAATTTAGAGTTGGACATGCCTATTCTTGAAGTTCAAGCCATCCCCTCTGGGACAGCAGGCGTTATGTTTTAGTGGAAACACCAATGACCCTTACAGCTCTGCGCTAAATGACTACAACGTGCAGCTTCGTTACAGCTCGGTGCTTAGGTAAGAGCATGAGTCAGACTGCTTAATGCAATTAATGAAAGCGCAGAGGCTAAAAAGTAACCTGCAGTATATGTAAATACTCTTAAAGGAGTGCAACTCCCTTTTTAAATGGAGTTGATGAAATAATGGCGCTTAGGCCGCGCCAGCTCAGCGCTAGATCGCTCCCAGCCACTCACCTCAGTCTCTGCTAGGGCTGCACCTCCACGGGAGGGGAAAAGGCCCGAGTGCTTCATGCCGACAGGAGATGGCACAGCTCCTCTCCGCCGCGTAGCTGCTCCCCGCGTCCCTCTCCCCGTCTGTGGCCAGAGGATGTTTTTACGGCGGCTCGGTGAAGGGGAGAGTGGGACAGCGCTGGTGGACTGGGGAAGGCAGAAGGCAGCAAGGCTGCCTGGGCTCGAGGAGCCAGCGAGGACACCGGCGGTTGTGGGGGGCACCTGCATTTCTCTGGCCTCGCCCAAGCAGCGATCCGGCTGCTGCGAGTGCTGTACAACGCAGGGGAAGCCGACGGGAAGGACAGTGTCCATGCGGAATGTGTTAGAGCGTGTCTAGTTACCACCTGTCCTGCCTTCAGCTGGGGTAGAGCTGGTTTTCTTCACAGAAGCTGGTGTGAGGCTGTGTTTTGGATTTGGGATGAGAAACTGTTGATAAGGTGCTGATGTTTTGGGGTGTTGCTGAGCAGTCAAGGACAGTCCAGCTTCTCATGCTGGCCTGCAGCGAGCAGGCTGGGGGTGCCCGGGGAGCTGGGAGGGGACACAGCCGGGACAGCTGACCCAGGCTGGCCAGAGGGGTACCTCATACCATATGACGTCATGCTCGGTATATAAAGCTGGGGGAAGAAGAAAGAAGGGGGGGGACATCAGAGTTACAGCGTTTGCCTTCCCAAGTAAGCGTTACGCGTGATGGAGCCCTGCTTCCCTGGAGATGGCTGAACACTCGCCTGCCCATGGGGAGTGGGGAATGGATTCCTTGTTCTGCTTTGCTTGTGTGAGCGGCTTTTGCTTTCCCTATTGAACTGTCTTTATCTCAACCCACGGGTTTTCTCACTTCCACTCTTCCAATTCTCTCTCTTATCCCACCCTGAGGGAGTGAGTGAGCAGCTGCGTGGTGCTCAGTTGCTGGCTGGGGTTAAACCATGACATCTGGGGGAAAAAAGAATAATAAAAAAATCAGGACCAGTAATTACAGAAAAGCTGCATTTTGAACATACCTAGATTTTCAGGTGGGCAGGAACCTGAACTAGGGAAGAGGAAGGAGATAGTGAGACAGAGGGAAGGACCTGCTGA
>NW_010522831.1:22922-24293 GCF_000687285.1 Phaethon lepturus
CTGAACATGCAGGGTTTAAAATAAAAAATGCTCTAGTGAGGAGGAAGAGAACACTGCTTTTCCCTTATTCTTAGAATTGCATGTTAAAAGAAAGACAGGTTTCATGCTTATGAAATAAAGAATAGCTTAAACACTTAAAGCATAGAAATTAAGACAAACAAAAAAAAGCAGAGAGCGCGACACTGTGAATGGAGTCCCCACCTCCGAAGCCGTGCCAGGCCTCTTGCGTTATTCATCACATGTGAGTGGAGTAATGTCTTTACCTCAGTGAGGTAATACGGGATATTCCTGAAAGACATGCTTCTAAGTTTGCTGTAATGCATTTCAGGAGAGACAAGGACACAGCAACATGTTTCACTATTTTAATTTTAAAAGATAGAACAGTAATCTTGACAACAGCTGCAAATGTATTACCAGCCACCTTTGTCCACAAAACTGAACGTACAGTGCACAGTACAAAAGTGTTCTGGGCAGGAAACATTTTGTTTCGTCTAAAATCGGGCAGAACTTAACATACTGCAATGCCATTTGCTGCTACTACTGTTCACATCCAGCAGAATAATTAACCAAATAGTTAGCAACAGATTTTAAGCAGAACAAAGGCAGAACGAGGGATATGTGACATTCTCTAATTGCTGCAACAAATGACTACACCAGGCTTTAAGCAAACCTCAACAATTAGAACCACCCTCGAAAATATACACCAAGCTCTCAGGCGGATGCATACAGCCACGGAGATGTTATTGCCACAAAGCGGAATTGTTGAAATAACTAATCTAAATAAAGGGCCAAGATGCAGCAAGGGTGAGTGTCAAAGCAACCTAAAAAACACCTAAAAAGCAAGTTGAGATTCCCTTTCCAGTGTCAATATACACAGTATAATTAACACTGGCTTATTACCACTTATCAAAAAGCATTTGCAAACATGAAATCACCAGGCAGGAAATTCATGGGGCACAGTGGTAAGGTTCTGCTAAGCGTGCTTCTCAGCATCTCCTACTGAGTTATGGTAAAAGACATCACTGCAAATAAAAGTCTGCATCCTATTTTGGAATTCATCACACGTTCTGCCACCATTTCTCTAGGGTTCTCAAATGTTAACAATGTGTGTAAAAATAAATAAATAAAAATAATTAAAAAAAAAAAGAAAAAAGTTTACAAAGTGCACAGATCAGCTCTCAGGAGATGGCTATTTCTGTCATTGTTGCAAAGTGCTGAAATCAATACTGTATGTTAGGGAAGTAAAATTTCAGGTTTTACCTTGTATGGATGAAAATAAGGGGGGCTGTCACTTAACTGCTGCATGCTACCTCCTTCCAGGTACTGGACATTAACGTTCAGGTAGAACGTTCTGGTGAGGGTTGCTGAACC
>NW_010522831.1:24323-48511 GCF_000687285.1 Phaethon lepturus
AAGGATGAGGGGGGAAAAGAGAGAGATTTGCAATTATTTTGCAAAGATTCAGGTACAACCCGTACTATCTTGTGTGAATCCACAAACTAGACAGCAGTGAAAATAGGACACTCGGCTCTTTTTCAAAGGTGTAGGAGATCCAAGCAGTCTTTCTCTTCATTGACTCTACAGAGCAAACCGCAAACTTCACATGCCTGAAGCTGGGCAGTGTGCTTACCCCTCAAGAAGCCAAAATTATGCCAGTCTAAATGCAATCCTCCTGTTACCTCTCCTTATCAATTAGCACCAGTGGATGCTCAATGGCTGCTCTGCTGTTATAGTTTAGTTGGTATTTTGCAGAATACAACTTCACATAATTGCATTGGCCAGGGCCTAACCAGGCAGGAAAAGAAAAAAAAAAAAAAAATCCATAAAAATGCTTCTTTCATGCTACCGTAGCATAATCTGCATTGGAAGAGGCACAGAAGAATAAGCTTCCAGTCTAATGCACCATGACCAAAATATACCCACCATCCCAGTTCCTTCTCTCTTAAACCATCTGCTAAAGCATCCAGCTGGGATAGAAAGATCAAAATGTGGCATCTAGAAAGGCATTCCAGCAAGGCAATGGCACTTGGATTAGCACAGGAAGATGGCAACAGTGTCCCTCAGAGTCTTTGCAGCTTTCCTCCCACCCTCGCTGAAGCGTACCAAGATGGAGGTGGAGGAGATGGGGAGGCCATTTCAAATCTATATTAGCCTGCTTTTGGCATCTAAGCACGCAAGCAAGAGCGTCAACAATTAGAAGCCTAAAGTCCCCAGACAGCTGATAAACTGAGCAGAGAAACTTCTGGAGAGCAGGGCTGGATACCAAAGTCTGATGGTAGGGCTTGGACAGCCCTCAGCATTTGCTCTTTTTGACGGATACCGGCAATAACCACACTGTCTGAAGATGTATTTACTGGCCCCACTTGGTGTTTTACAGCGGAAGTTGCACTTTCATTCTTCCTTAACGGGCCAAACCCTCAAAAATCTAATTAGGAGGTGACAAAGATAGCGATGAAAGCCCTGTAGTTACCTTGCTACAAAAATATGTATCAAAGTAAAATGCATTGTGCAACACATCTTCAAAAAACGCTGTAGAGAAGATTTCTTCTCCACTGATGCATCTTCAGTTATTCAAGTCTGTGTGGAAAAATACTTATCAGCTCCGCTATGTCTATTTACTCAGTGCAGGAGTTTACGAATCAATGTTAAAATTGTGGCTATTTTCTCCTATAAATTAGCTTTGAATAAACTATTCATGCACCTTCAATACCATAAACATACATAGAAAAGGAAGGCTTTAGCCTAATTCCTGGCTTTCTGTTTTTTTTGTTCAGCCTGGTAACACACAATATGTGATGATGCACAATTATAGGCAATTAATTCAAATATCCGGGAAACTAGAAATCACATCTGCAGTTAATCATCTCGTGCTTTTTCCAAACCATAAATCATTTTTGTAAAGGAAGAGAACAAAGATATGAGAGATATAATTAAATGTGACATTTTCCACAAATCAAACGCTTCCTACAAGTGTGCCGATAACATCACAGAACAGCAAAGCTTTCCAAATTGCTCTAGTGTTGATATGATGCTCATCATCTCTCTGAAGCTCATTTGAGGCGGAGTGTGACACCTATTATGTTCTACCACAATGCAGAATTGTCACTGCTAACCCAGGCGGTAATCTCACTGTACTGCTCCAGATCTGATCCATGGCAAACCCCACCGCCTTGGCCAAAATGACATCCTAGGGGAAATTGTGCCTTTCATACGCTGAACTACAGTTGACACCTACAGTCTATTCGTAGCCTGGTCTATAATCTCAGGCGCAGGCTCACAGTGAAATTTTGGCCCTTTGGAAGGAAAAGGCGGAATTTAAAGCCAGAGTATGAGCTGGGTGACGCCTCCCAGATGAGTCTGTTCATCACAAACTCTACCACAGGACCAAGATAGACAGAAGCTGAAGCAGTAAAGCACAGAATTTCTCCTTTCAAAGCAAGACTGGATTTAGCCAAAACATTCACGCTTAGAAGGCCAGAAAGTACTGTTCAAAAATTAGACAAACTCTTGTACTCTACGTAAAAGGTTTAGTTCAGTTCAATATTATTTTAAGGTTTCCAATTTGGTGTCCATTTTGGGGTTCAACTTGAAGGAATTTTTTGTGGTGTTCTTATTTTTCCCATTTTCACCATCAAAATGAAACAAAACTAAACCACTCAACTGCCTGGTGTTGCTCTACAACTCTAGCTAGAATTTTACCCTGAAGAATCATTTTCTTTAGCTTTAACAAGCTGTATCTTTTTGAATCAGCTTCCAGCAAGTGAAAAAAAAATCAAGCTTGTGCCTCCATGTCAATATAATATTATTATTCCCAAAATAAATGCAGGTTTGCAGTACAAACAAGCAGGACAACTCAAATTGATTCTGTTAAAGAGAGAGGTAGTTAAGGCATCAAAAGTTAGGTTTGGTTTCACTTAGGGGGATGCAGATACAAAAAAAAAAAAAATTTGGTACTTAAAGACTATTACAGAAAGAAAAAGGTTATAAAATGTATGCTCTTGATATTTGTGCTCTAATTTATCAGCTCACAGCATCTGTGGCATTAAAACGAAAAGCCAGCTAGACTTGCTTCACTGCCCAATTTGAGCAGGACTTCAGAAGAAAATGAAGAATAGATAAAGAAGGAAAACGAAGTCAGTTTTCTTGAGCAACTACTGACTTTTGGTTCCCAAACTGAGATTCTCCAAGGGAATTTTATTTTCAAAGATGACTCGATAGTTTCTGAAAATTGTGGGTCTCAAACTGGGCAAGCAGTACCCTCCAGTGACTTTTTAAAGTCATATCAGAATTTTAAAGGACAATATTAATAATGAAACAAATTGTTTTATTAAAACTAAGATAGTATTTTTAACAAAAATAAATATTTTTTCATCTAATAATATTAGGATTTTAAGACTGCTTGTAAACTTCCCCGCAGTTTCAAGCCACTCAAACTAAAACCAATATAAAATATGTCCAAAAAAAAAAAAAAAAAAGACATTAAATTTTAAGGGTTTGGATTCAGCTCTAAATACATGTACATAATTGCACACCAGGACAGCTACAGATGTAAAAATTTCCAGCTGTAGTTGCTTAGCTATCAGTTCCTATTCTGTTGTTCAATCTAGATTTCTTGCATTTCTGGATTGTGAAGAACAACATTTATATCTTTCAAAAAAATTAGATTTTATGGTCTTATTTCTGTGAATACTTGAATACTGGGGGAATACTGAATAAAGTCTTATTTCTTTGAATACTTTGATCTACAGGGAATGATACATTCTTTGAAAGTTTGTGGGTTTTTTCAGTACTTTATGTAAGTATTGTGTTTCCATATATTTCAATTTGTTTCCTTAGTATTAATACTACATTGCTTCCAAAAATAAAACATTTGGGGGGAAAAAAAAAAAAGTAGGAATAGCTATAGATGAATTTACCAGTTCAAATAGGAAGCTGTGTTCTAATTCTGGAAAATTCAGAAGAAACGTTGTTCACTCAGTTTACTGATCTTCCTTTGCCTTATACCCTGAACAATCACATGAAATGCAATTACATTATTATCCAACCTTGCAAGCAGACATCTGCTGTCTTGAAAAAAGATTATAATCCTATCTCATTATGGTAAGAGTAGCCCACAAGAACTATTTAAAACAGCATGCTCTTCACATATGACCTGCATAAGTCCCCAAAGGACGGGGGATCTAAGTAGGTGTAAAATCACTTTAGGAAACCAAATGGTGAAATGACTGTTGAACAATTGTCACAGTTAATAAGATCCATGATTGAATTGGCCAAAACCCACTCTTACCATTAAATCCGCTGTTAAGTCACAGGGGGATGTTCAGGCGAAAGAAGTCCTACTCTGGTTAATGACTAACATGTGTGGGCGTGCCTGAATGGGATCCCAGCCCATGCAGAGAAAATTCCGCAATTGTGCAAATCATTCTGGCACGTGCTTTAAATCATGTCACTTTACTACATGGTCTGTTTAACCAAGGTCTTGGCTAACTATGTCGAAACCCAGTATGTGTCTCATTTCAGCGACATACCAGATGGGGACAGGCATGTCAACATACATACACCCTCTGTTGAATGACATCAGAAGATCTTGGCTAGAGCTGTCAACTGAATGAAGACACAGTAATACCATGTAGTTCTGGAAACTGGCGATTTGTTACGATTTATTTTCATTAGAGGCTCTTTGATTGTGTCGAACCAAGTCTGCCTTTTATACGGTGCGTTAAAATAACCCAGAGAATGCCAGAACACCAGCACTGTACACCAGCTCCCTGCTGCCTATTTCTAGTGTGCACCACAGCGCATTGGCCTTCCTGGGTGGGCCGCTCCATCCCAAGCCTGTATTCCTGAACACTGCGCAGCCCAGCAAGCAAACGTGGTAAAGAAATGTTGTTTGTTATCCTTCATAACATTATGGCTTCTTCTCTTTCAAATACCAAAGCACAGACTCACTCTGAATCTGCCTGTACTGTATCACTGCTGTCTTCTAGGCCATCTTTGACCCAGGAGGAGACAGGTAAAACCAGGCATTATTTACTAAATGACTAACGAGAGAATTTGCTCACTCCGAGCCCCGCACAGGCAGAGGTGTTCATCAGCTGCGCACCACTCACCAGAAGGGACAGAGAAGGCCAGTCCAATCTCTGGACAAGGTCTAATCCTTACTGACTTCAGAAGAAACGTAATCCGTACAAGAAGCCTGGGTTAAAAATGTGCACATGAAAGTGCAGAATGCATTAAAATATCACTCAGAGCCTTAATATCCAAGGCAAGGATTACAACCCTCTCCCACTTCCAAGTGGGCAAAGTGACAAGAGCCTGACCACCACTCAAGTCAGGAGTTCCTGTGGTAGCGCCCAGCAGTTAAAGTCTTTCAGAGCCTGCGTTTCCCCATGCTAGATCTCAGCATTAGTATCCCCTCCACAGGAGCTCCTGGACTGTCAATCATCTTCTGCCAGAGGTGCTGCTCTTCCCCTTGAGAGTCCATCCAGTCAACCTCCTTGCCGTTACTTACGCCTGTCAATTATAAAAACATGAGGCATTTTGGCGTATTAGTAAGCAGTTACTTAATATCCTTGCTCGTTCGCTCCAACAGTGTGTAAGAAAGACGACAACCACTTTACACTACCACCTGCAGGGAGTTATGCTGAAAACAGGTACCTCCTGGAGAGCGTCAGTTTGTCATTAAACTCCTTTGTGACACATGGACAGAGGCACATAAACCTCCCCACCCTGCGGCATCAGCAACTTTCTCCTAACAGAGGAGGAACGGATTCACACCTCTTCCAGATCACACCATTGACAGCAGAAAGGCTGCTGCTGGACAAAAGTAACCTCCTCCTCCTCACTAGGATGCTAAGAAACATTTCCAAGGTATTCCCAGTTCTTCTAGACTATGCAGAAGTACAGTCGGGCACCAAATGTTTGTGTCTCAGTGGGGGAAAGAACTAAATCATCTACAGATTACATGTTGCCTTCTCTCCCTTTTCGATTTCCCCAAGTTCCCATATACTTTCCATACCCCTAGTAACAGTTCTGTCCTTTGTATAACATGAATCACATGGGGTGAGGAGGAAGGAGAGCAGAATAAGAAAAGCAAACACGAGTCAGATGGGACCTTACCATTTCCAGTGCTCAAACGGACACCTCCCAAAAAAATGTTACTGGAGAGCGACTCCTTGTCCCACACAGTCAATTCTAGGCAGACGTTACGTATATCCCTTGAATTCAAGCCACCGAAAGCAAAGGTGTGATTCCACTGGGGGTTCACACTCTTTTTTATTATGGGAGTTTTGTGTTTTGTAGCTTTGCTGTCATCTGGGAGCAGGTATCTGGGAGTTATAGAAAAGGAAAGCTGAATATGTAGACGGATTGTCACATAATTGTCACAAAGAATTACAGTCATGTAGATGTTCAAATGGGATCAGGACCCCATCTCCTCACTGTTACTAAATTAAGCATATACCTGAAGTGCATATTTTGCATTTGTGCTCTGTTTGTTCTTATAGTTACAAAGTCAGCCATCACCAGCAGAAACTGGAATCAGGTCTCCTTGCCCCAAGTCTTGGGTGTTAACCACAAAGTTTTTATTTCAGTGAGGTTAAATATAGACAGAATCATAACAATGTTGGCTAGAAGGGGCCTCTGGAGTCATCTTGTCCAGTGTCCCTCTAAAAGCAGGACAGGAGGTCCTCCAGAAAGAAACGGAAATGACTGATAAGGAACTTCAGCAGGTTGGCATCATTAATTTGAATTGCCTAAAGCCCTATTGAGTGGAGAAATAAAAATGCTGTAAAGTCGGACAAGCTATTCACATTTTACTTTTAGTGGTAAATTCCTTTAATGAAGCTAAAAGAACTTAATACTCTAGTTGAAAATCAGAGGTCTCTACAAATTCTCGTAGTCTGTACTTTCACCTCCTTCAGCAAAGCTAAGGGAGTAACTATGCAGTTGCACATAAATACTAAAGGGTCAGACATACAAACAAATTGTATCACTAGACCTCAATCAGGATTCCTGTGCAGGCTTTTACTGACAATAAACATGAGCTAGTTTACTGCAGTGGGCTAACTGTGGGATAACCTGTGTCAAACTACCTCAAGCTAGCAGTGCTAGACCACTGCAGCACCTCAACTGGTTCATGGCAACTAGATTATGCATTTGGCCATGAGACACGACAAACCAATAGTCCAAGGAAAACAGACTCCTGTTCAACTGTACTGAATGATCCATGTCAGCAACAGCAGACACCGCTAACTAAAGATAGTCCGGAGGATTATTGGCCACACATTGCTACCGCTAATGTAAAAAGGCTGTGGCAACATTTTCTCCCTGAAGTCTGTTGCAAGCTCCAGGTGGGAACAAGCGATAGTGGGGTCAGACAGCCTATTTTGAGTAAAAGGAAATGCCTTCACATATATCAAGAAAAGAGAGATGGCATGTAAGAACAAATACATAGGAAGAATAGCTCAAACTTCTTCTACATGAAGTGTATGAGCTTAGTGATAGTTTGGAGCACGCTACAACATCAAGATAAATTCTCAGCTCCATCAGGGAATTAAAACCAGGATGTTTTCTATGGTTCCCATTTAGTAAAAACACTCAAACCAGTACTAATGAACTAGAGCATATCTAAAAATCAGCAATATTGACAGCTAGCACTGAGAGCAAAAACTGGCAAAGAAAAACGTTTTAAGCTATCCATTATTCCCTAAATCTAACATTGCTAATGCATAACAACATTTATGAAAAATCCAACATAATGAGGCATGCAGGATTATGTTCATTTTATTCAAACACAAGTATATCCTAAATGTGGCCTCTTCTGTATAGTTTCGATTTGGACTGTCCAACACAAAATGCTGCTTATCTAATAAAAATGTTCATATATGTCATATTATGTATATTTTAATGTACCCACATGCGTAGAGCCATGTAAGCGACACAGAGCTTAATTTTTTCAAAATTATGCATCTTTAAGATCAAAACTGAAAGCCATCAGAGCAGAATTTTTAAACATCTTCTGTCAAAGAATATAAAATGTTAACAACGAGACACAATTAGAGTTAAGACATTATGTTTGAAGTCAGCGATAGACTTCCTGGGAACCCTCAGGGTTTAAACATGCTCCTTGACACTGTACTACATGCCAAAGAGCTTCCCCAATTAAGCACTAGAAAAAAAAACCAAAAATATTTCTAGTATAAGAGAGAAAATTTTTTCCTCCGTTAGCGTATTAACTTGAATCAAAATGGAATTTCCTCACACACATAATGAATTTTCTCTTTCTGCATGTTTCAGGTGACAACCATTAGAAAGAACCTCAGCTTGATGGAGCACACCAGTTTTTATAGGTGCTGTTTGCTGTTTTACAAGGAATCCAAACAGACTTGTATCTTCCTGAAAACAAGTTTCTTATTCAGGACGTAGTCTGGCTATTCCCCTTAGTAAAAAATATATACTGTTTCAGTTTCCCCCAAAAATGTACATGTCACCACTAGATGAGGTATCATGTCCAGTGTGAGCACCCTAATTTACAACGTCTTACCTCCAGGACTGATGAATATTCACCTCCCTCTCTGCTGACTCAATTCAAGTATTTTCTTTTACCAAACATTGTATTCTATAACAGCATGCACACTAGCACATTGGATTCTTCTATAGGAATGATTCTGTTTCTTGACTGAGTGGTATTTAAATACGATCGTATTTCAACACTGAGACAACTCGTATCTCTCTGCCCTTATTCCACAGCATCCTTCTCTTCAGCATAGCATTTCAAGGTGCCAGTTGCTTTTCAGGACTGACACTCCATACACACATATACAGATATATATTAAAAAAAAACCCTGAGTCAGCCAAAATATGATTCAGTGCAGCCATTTAAAAAAAAAGGGGAGGAAAAAAAAACCCAAACAAAAACACAGACCCTTTCACAAAAGTGTCAGATGTGCCTCCTGATTTCACTGCTGTTAAATTCTTTGCTTCTTTGATAAGGACTTCTAATATACCTCCAGATGGCATGTGAGGTTCTCCCTTTTTTCCTTTTTTAAAGCTCTTCTTTCCTATACATAGAACAGAGTTGCAACATCATCATCAGAAATTACATATACACTGCAAGACTGATTTGGAAATGTAAATTGTCTTGGCTAGATTTTTTTAAAATCACGTACTGCAATGGGATTAAAGTACTCCTTATGAGAACATTCTGATTCTCTGTGCGTAGAGAAACTAATAAGGCAGGGGCAGAAAAATCACTCCATATATGATAAAGAACTTGACCATGTAACGAGATAGTTCTTGCTGGACACAACATAGTGCCCTATCTGAAATCCTATCCGAATATAAGTATTTGTAGATTACTATACTGAATACAAGGAACTGCGTGTCCTGTGAATCCTACCCTCTTGTCAGAGTCCACTTCCACCACTGATGTTAAGACAGCCATACACCACAAGCAAGGTATAAAACCTCTGTCCCAAAGCTTAAAATGTAAAAACGCACCGAATATATTCCATGTGTAAGGATGCAGTGCCCCTCGGAGACCGTGCCCAAGGACCTGCTGCTCACTGACACGCTACTGCTTTTGAACAGCAGCGTGAGGACATGGGTACTTGCTGCTGCTGCAGATTTTAAGAGGCTTATCAGCAGGGATTGTACACACTGATTCAGGTTGAAAACATCAGAAAAAAGATCAGGAGTGATGTTAAAATGTACTAATTTAAAAAATGCAGATAGCATTATCTGGACTTTTCAAACAATTAGCTTTTGAGAGAAAACCTTGGAATTACTGCTAGTAGAGGGAATGTCACCTGTCAAAAAAAAAAAAAAAAGAAAAAACGAAGAAGTCCAATATATCTATCAAATCCTAATGCTAACAAGCAATGCTGACACCAAGACAGTGATATACCTGTCTCTGGTATATCCATGTACGCTCAGGTGCTATCCAGTGATTGCTTTCACTTCAGACGATTGCTGTTCCTCATGCTACTACAACGCAAAGAGTTAGTAAATATTTTCCCCTATGCATTGCTGACGAAGATAATGGCTTACCCTAAAGAGTGCAAATAATATTTTACAGGACTGAATTACAGAAGTAATAGAGTAAAACTCTGTTACAAAGGTAAAGCAGTGTGAAAAATGAGTGAAAATGAGGAGATAGGTAAGCTTAAGGAGAATTAATAATGAGGAACTAAGTGAAGGCTATTACTTTGATCAGCTATATACTGTATATAACTAGGTGAACACAGAGCCCACAGACTACGATGCAGACAATTTATTTCTATGTGGCTGCCGTCAATCATGCTATCTAATGTCTGAGTTTTTTTTAATTAGGTCACAGCTATGCATCAACACTTGACTACACACTCCTCTCTCCTTAGGTTCAATGTAAGAGAAGAGGACAGAGCAGGAGAAATAGGGTTCAAAATTCCCACAGATAAAGACAACTAGCATATTTAAGTATGATTTCAGTCTTCACTAATACCATTATTACACCCTAGATAAGGATTTTTAACACTCAGAGGGATGATATCATATGCTGACATTAATGTTTGTTTTACCTTGAAACTGCCCTAGAGGAAGCATTAGGTTTCTGTCTGGGGGGATGTAACGTAAAACAACTGTCAGTTCTCCTTTATATTGAAGCCCAACATCTGTTCCAATCTCCACCTGAAAAGAAAGTTAAAAAAAACAAACAAAAAACCCCAGAAACCCAGCTAAGGTTAATCATTCACCTTCTCCTTTTGATTTTAATTTCGTTGTACCGGTACCATGTTTGAAACAGTTCTTAAATATATCAAGACATACCAGCCCACTTTCAGATAATTAGACATTCCAGATTGAACGCAATCACATTTTAGAAAACCTTATGAGCTAGGGAACGCAGGCTCTCAGAACAATAAAGCCACGCAGCATTAGACACTGTTCAGTGAACATGCAGAGGAGAGGGATACCTAGCATGAGTAAGTGAAGCAAACAAACAGAAAAAACCCTCAAACTTTTTTCTGGACATACAAGCTGTAGCTAATTTAAGCTGACATTCAGCTCTTATTTCCCCCAGTCAGGACTTTACACCGTAATTGGTTTCACGTATTTTAGAGGAGTCACTCCTGAGTCACTCTTGGAACAGAGGTGTGGGGAACGAAGGCGAGGGGAGGGAGCAGAGTGCAGCTCCGAAATAGAAAAACTTTTTGAAAACTGTTATTCCAAGTGGCCTTTTCCTCTTCTACACAGCATCTATTTCTGTATCTTTTTGTTTTATAAATGTTTGAATCTTGCCCAGAAGAACCGCACTCAGTGCTTTTCAGAGCATCCTTGTTAAAAGAACGTTAGGCCTTCGCTGACGCGTGCTCAGCTTCCATTCGCGTTGTGAGAAGCTGGAAACTACATTTTAAAAACAATAGATGCAACATGGAGAGAACATGTTATGCGAGTTCAAACTGACTTCTAGAAAAATAATGTGCGGTGAGAAAAGAAATCTTGTACATCTACATTAGAAATCAGGTCTATGAAGGACTCGGGCACACGCTGACCTTGCTCAATGACTCCAGGCTAAGGCACTAAGCAGGTTCAGCGGGGCTAAGTCTGTATGCAGGGGTGGGACAGGGAACAAAGCAATTTTGGTGACAACAGCATGGCCCTTTTGTGACTTTGAAGCACTTTCACAGCAACACGGGAATCCTGCACTGACTCCGAGAAAAACAGTTCTGTCTCCGCCAGTGTCTGATGCCGCTGGGTACAACGGAGGACAAAAGCAAACCTGCAGTAAATGCCTGCGGAATAACTTGCACAACATCTAAGTCTTGCCAGTCAGGCAGACCACTTGTGGTCTACACGATGCAAGTTTAGGATCAAGTTTCCCATAAAGGCAGCAAGGATTATTTTTTTCTGTCCTACTGGTGGACAAGTGACGGTATAAGTTCTTACGTTAGGAGCAGTTTGTCAACCTTCTGCCCAAACCCACATATAACATGGCCCCCTCTTTAACCACAGAACTATTTTCTCCTCTTTGTCTGATTTAACCACACTCCTTTTGAAAACAGACATTCAGTGCTGATGGAAGAAACAGGTCTTAAAGTCTCCATCCTTTCCACTAAAGCAGCTAAATGATTCATGATAGAACAAATAAAGCACTGTAATAAAACCTGGGAAATGTTTCACTGCTATTCCTGACTCTATCAGGCAGTTCATATGGGAGAACAGCATGTAATTTGCATGTGTATTAACCTGGGCTTTTTTTTAAATTCCAAATGCAATAATTGAGGGTTTGTTTTTTTTTAATTATCTTTGCTGATCAAAAATCTTAGCAGCATTTTAAGTTTAGAAACATTATCTATAACAACTTAGGAGGCAGACAAGACCAATTCTGTGTTTGCTTTCTTTGGTAAAAAAGAACTCATTTAGAAAGCCTTTTAATGGGTTTGGAAATAATCAGACAACACCTTCCAGTTGGCATGGCTGAAATGCTTAGTGCCTCATTACTTTTTTCCCCAAGCAGGAGAGCTTCATGACTGTCTCTTATTTTTTTCCCCCTGTTAGGATTAAAAGAAACTACCCATACACACATAAATCCCCAAAGACTGAAGTGACACGACAAAGAGACTACTGCATGATAAGAAGCTCAGTTGCAGACCAACATTGCATACAAGCCACAAGCAAAACAAATACTAGATGTGTATCTTATTGTTGTAGACCGGTGGGTACTAAATAAGAGCAACATCTGACACCAGACAGAACTATGACAGAGATGTGGTAGACATTTCTCCTACTTCAAGAGCAGACCCAACAAAAGTAACGTATGTGAAGCAACCTTGTAAGGAGGACGGTGTAATTCAGTAATTCAGATACAGTGCTGACAGAAACACGTTTGCCATCGTTAGCCATCTTCTCTTCCTGGTCTCACCTTGTCTCAACCGTGAAGAAAGAGCTGGTGGTCACCCTTATTAACAAAGCTGAACTAGGAAACTGGGAATGATCTTCCTCGCCACTTATAAAGTGTGAGGTGTGTAAGTGTTCAAAGCAGAGACCAATTTCCTTATGTATCTTCTGGCAAATTATTTACTAAAATATAATTTTGTGAGAGTTTAGATGTAAGCCTCACAAAGGGCTATACCTAGAAATTAATTATACAGCAATCAGATCCATCTCCCACCTGAGAGAAAGGCACAGATGAAACACACTCCCCTGAAACCCCGAATGTAACACTATTTCCTTAAATACAATGAACACAGAGCAAAGAAGTCATCTGAGTCAACCTCCACATCACTTGCAGTACAACCTTGGATTTTTTCGCAACAAGAAAAATACACTTTCTGAAATGTCAATCTAAACCACTGGAACTCCTGGGGGTTCTGGCTGCTGCAAGAGCAAGGCAGAAGCCTTTAATCCTCTAGCTTACAATAGCTCTTTGAATCTCTTCCAAAAATAAACACCATTACCAAAGCAGGGGGTGTCCTAGAGACAGAAGTCATCCTATCCTTAGCTAAGTACAACACAAGTCCAGTTTCACAGACCAATTGACTTGCCTGCTGAGAAGCCTTATCTTGTACCTTCCTAGTTAAGGTGAATAAGAGATTAAGAAGTCATTTTGTCACAGCTGAAAGGTGTAAAGCACTTTGAAACAAACAAACAAAAAGCCTATTTCTTTAATAAACTGTTAAGGGTTGGGTAAGGGAGAGTGGTTGAAAAGTCCTTTGTTTTATGTGCTGTTTTTAAAAACTAATTTCTTTCCTAAGTCATTTCTCCACTGTGATTTTTTACAAGATGAACTTACAGTTTATTTAAAAGGTAGCAGGCTTTTGTTTGCTTTTAAGTAGCCAACCACATGTAAAGTTTTCATGAAGACTTCAAAATCAGTATGTTTTGATTGAATAAAGAACAAAGATGTTACTTCTATTGCCATATTAGACACTCATAAAGTCCCATTTTATAAACACATTCCAAAGGAAAAAATAACTAAGCCTTGCTAAATTTGCTTTGCAGCACTTTCGGCAGCCCCTGGAAACCCTTACCTTGGGCTGGAGCACAAACCACTCATCGCCTTGATTTTCAAAGTTCCAGGAATCGAATGGAATTTCCACCTCCCCAAGGAAGCTGTTGCGTCCGAATCTGTCATAGTGCCAGACAGAAAGCTGCAGGGTCCTGGTTTCTAGCTGTGTGTGACTGATGACATACTAACAGAAAAAGAGAAAAAGAAACTTTCAGAACAAGGAAATAATAGTTTCCATGGAGCCTTTTACAGCTCTAGCTCAATTTCACGAGGCCCACAGCAGCTAACAATTGAAGCATGACAGACAAATTTGTTTTCTTTGCGAACAAGATTGATCTAGCCAGAAAGCTCATAATGTTAATGCTAAATCTCTTTTCTTTACAGTATGCACCCAATGGTAATTAGTGTTACTATCATGGTTGTGTTTTTTTCCTGTATTATTTACTGGGTATTTGTGACTCTAAAGTAAATTATGATGCTTAAAACTATGATCCTGTTAATTCCTTATAAGTTTATGTAAAAGAAGCAGATCAACATCAAAATTTCATTCTTAGGAAGAAACCCAACTCGTTCTTTCATCCCTGAAGAGATTCTGCTGTACGCCACTTTCTAGAAATAGTGTCCTCTCCTTTTCAATTGTATCTTTGTAACTTATGAAAAATTGTTCTGAAAACAAGTAAAACTGCATCTGCAAAGCGTGCACCAAGCACATCAGTCTTAGTAACCATTGTTGGTTTTGAAAGCTGTTAAAAAACTCCTCTGAAGAAACACAATATTCTAACAAATACATAGAAAATTATAAACATCTGGAATTCTAGCTCTGCACACTCTGCTTTTAGCAAAAGGCCCATTAATTCCCTGAAATTCACCCTTCTCCTAGTGTGAGCTGAAGAGACCCAGATGTCTTCTCGTCTGCACCAGGAACAATGTCTGGACACAGACACATATTCTCCAAAAGCTGAAACGGTCAAGTCAGTTGGCAAGCCACACAAGTAGGCTATTCATGTGTAGATATGTCTGCAATGCTTAATCCTAGGTGCCAACGGTTCCGCTGTGAGAGATTTCATACTTAGCAACAATGGAATAAAAGTCAGAGGGATGACACAGATTTAATTATTTTTCTTTTCTTTTTTTAACAGTAGTTACAGTTGGGATGAACAGATATAGCTCTTGCTTACACACCCACAAAGGTAAGCCCTCTCTGTTACAATTTGCATTTTTAGCAAGCTGCTAGGTCCTATCCTCACCGAGTTCCCTACCAGAAACCATGTTTAGTGCTACATTCCTTGCTAAATAGAGTCTAACATCTTTTTTCTTCCAGTTCAGGCAAGTCTTAACTTTAATGTAAGCCATTTAAAAATGGGGCTATACAAGAGACTCTCCCTTGGCAAGCGGTCTGGCCAGACCAAGCGTGCGTTAAGTCTGCAAAATGGTTTTGTAGCCAGGTTAAGCCAAGTATACTGGCCAGGGAACATCTATTAGCCTCCACTATAAGAAATGTATTTAAAACATCACTGAAATAAAAAAAAAAAAAAAAAATATATATATATATATATTTCAGGAGTTTCTGTCCTCATGACAGCCAGCTGGGATAACTCTTGTCAACTGACAGGAAGGGGAATCACCAGGAGCCTTGCGATCCAGGTGCCAGACAGGTAGCGAACGGGGCAGAAACTCTGCCATTCCCACCTGCACCACAGAGCCAAGGAGGTGAATAAGCAGCCTCTGAGGAGCTCAAAATCGTTCAGCCTCTGTAGTGGACGTGAGTAAAAGGCAAGGGAGGCAAGAGCCTAGGGGTTGTGCTCCACCAGTCCTCAAGGAAGTAATTTGTTGTCGTCTTTTGCAACAGCAAATGAACCTCACCATAGCTTTTTAGGAAGGCAGGTAGTGGAGCCGTTGCTGGCGTTTTCTTATCAAAGCCAGTTCTGCTTTAAAAATAAATTACAGCCTCCAGAGAAATTCAGATCTTACTGCAAAAGGTTATTTTCTCTTCGAAATCAGTTAGACAGGAAGTTTTAAGCTACCTCTACTTCAGCATCAGTTGCTAACTTAGGGTGTACAAAATCTTTAAGGTGCTTTTAACAACTCTGAACTCAGGTTAGATGGGATTAGTTAGTTTTGAAAGAGATCTATGGAAACTAATAGAAGTTTTACCTGTAACGGGGAGAACCAAACAAAAACACTTCCTCAATGTTGAAAGCCAGAAACTACAACTCGTAGGATTACTAGATGTTTTTGCTTAAATACCTTCGCTTTTGAGGCATCTCTTCCAAATTCTAACCCCCACACTGGAACACATATAGAAAACGCCTGTGAGCACAAGCAGAACATTCATCACAGCCTGAGAGAGAGACGGTGTTCTCACCTTCAGTGTTTCATTAAATTCTGGATTGGTGGTGTTACTTTTAATTTTGGTCTTCCGTTTACTTTGGCGGGACTTATCAGGCAGAAGGTATGCTTTGACATATCTGCAGATCAAGTAATAAATTATTAGCAAGGAATAAAAAATGACCAGTTTGAGCAGGGACCTAACATTGCTGCATTAGCAACACGTATGAGGAAATTAGTTCTTGGAGTCTAAAAAAAATGTACACACATAACAGAGAATATGTGAAACATGGAAAGGTAAGGTCTTCATCTACAAACATAGGATCAGTGTAACAGAAGGTGGAGATAAATTAATTTACTTATTGTCAGAAACGCAGAAAACTTTCCCTTTGTAGTATACGATTACTGACTGGTTACATATATAGCACCACATGCACTGAAAATACAAGAGAATGAAAAACTTCATACCTTACGATGGGATTACACATTATTAGAGACACTAATTAGTACTTCCTCATGAGAGAATTTACAGATTCTACTGAAAACTATAATGAGAAAACATGGTCCTTACAAACTGAATCTATGGATGCATGAAATCAAAGTTACCTCTATCCCTTCCTCCCTCCAAAACATCACTCCTCTCATATACTTTAGTTTTGATTCTAGAAGTAAGAAATCGGTTCAGCCTCCCTATTCCTTCATATTTTTTTCTCTTTTACTATCAAACAGGTTGATAATTTAAGTAATATCCTTGTTTCCCCAGAAACAGCCACATGTTGCCCTAATAAACATATTGAAAATTCAAGTTCCCACAGGGAATCCAACATCAACCATCAGAATGCTGGCTTGTAGCAACTGGATCCTATGAGTTCTCAGGCTCGTATCACAGCCCCAGGCTACGTCACCGACTACGGCATGTGACCTAGCAGAGCCTAAAAGGAAATTCTTTTCTGTGCTTACGGATCGGTCCTTTGCTTCTTCTCATCTGCAACGGCCAGGTTTCTGCAACTTTTCACCAGAATGTTGAGGGCCCCTGTTTTGTAGCTGTAGTTGATGTTGAGAAGGATTTCACCACTGACCTTCACGTTGCCATAGTCACCAGTTTCACTATATACACTCAGCATGCTGTTAATGCTAGTCTGGAGGGGGAGAGAAAAAGGACTTAAGAGATTTAAACAAATTACTCTTTTCCAGAATCTGCTTTTTTCATACAGCTACAGCCTTGCAATATTGTCACACTTGTTAGGACTTGCTATGAGAACAGATGTATCATGGAACAGAAATACCACCATTTGATGTAAAAGAGAATAAGAACTATAATTAATAATAGCTTACATGTCTAGACGGTTGATATTTTTCCATGCAGGACTCAAACCTATTTATAAACATGACTAAATCTAAATTACCGCCATTGAATTCATGCATGAACTGAAGAGCAGACAGGCTACATAAATTACATAAATTGTAAGCTCACGTAAGTTCCAAGCAGGAAAAAAATAATCACCTCTCTGGTTCAGCTGTCCACCTAATTTTTACTGAGTATCCCAAGACAACTGCTGACAGAACCATTAGAAAAAGTTATAAGGATGCTTCCCATAATGGAAATGGTATAAATCCATGTTTGCTTAAAATGACGCTCACCTCTCATTAGCAATTAAAAAGAATGAGCAAAATTCACTACCCACCATTTCTGCAATTTTCCTAAAGCCAAAAAAACTTTAGCAATAATCCCACAAAATTTTCCACTGCAATATAACACATCACCCCTCAACCTCTTCTTTTCACTCATACCTTACCAAGTATTGCTATGAGGATTTCCTCTTCCAAAAGATTACCATTAGGAAAGAACTAAGTATTTTTAAAGAAAACCAGAGCAATATGCACACTGCCAGAATCAGAGGCATTCAAGAAATCTGTGTACGTTTTCTTTTGAGTGATTGAGCAAGGTCGCTCAAAAACATATATAACAATCTAAATCCTAACACACAGCAACCTTGCAAGATACACAGGTACAGTCTTCAAGAAAAAGGGAGAAAAGAGAGAGAAACCTTAAAAGTAAGCTAAAGCAGAGGATTCAGGAGAACTCACAGTATCACCATCTGTTTCAGGCACATTTAAATATGTCCATTTTCTGTCAGAGCCTTCTGGGGAGTTCTTTAAAGGCGGCAGTGCAAAAGATCAAGAGAAAAGAGCATTAGATAGCTGCAATAAGAAAGAATAAGTGCAGTGATGAATCTTTACCTATATAGACAGGTAAAGGAAGTTTGTATTGCAAAGTCATAGCGAGAAAGCAAGAAAAAGGTATCCCCAAATCAGAGAAATGCTAAGGGTTTTCTATATCCTTCAGGTATTGAAGGATGCATGGCTCAAGGTAATTAAATAGAAATTAAGTATCTGCTGCATCAAAATAAACAAATTACATTTTAGAACACTAACTCAGCATATTTGGATTAATTTTGGATTGTGTTTGGATTTGTCCTCATTTACCTCTGCATGAAGTCAGTCCTCGCTTAAGGCCGGCAAAAGCTAAGCATTCATATATTTGCAGGATTGGTGCTTTTGTAAGAAATGGCAGTTTCTCTGTGGAGTTTGTAAGAACAGATAAAAACGCATACAAATGTTTAAACATCTCACTCTTCAGGAAAAAAATAGAGTAACAGAATATTTGGGGAAACGTTTCCCCCCCTCTGCTTGCTAGAGCAGTATCTGGAAATCTCACCAGTGACCTCAAGGGAAGCCACATCTTGATCTACCTCCTCCCTCATCAGCTGCAGGGAGGAAGGAAGAGCACAGTCAAGGGTAAGAGCCACGCAAAAAGAATTGGTCTATGGCAAAACTCAACTCTCCAAGCTCCTCGCCCAAGGGCCCTATAGCTAAGGGAGCTGGAGGGATAAGCAGGCCTGTGTCGATATGGTAAACAACTGCAGACATGAAAAAGCAGAACAAGTAATCATTGTCCATAAAGTTAATTTTATACATCATGTAGGCAAAAAAGGGTGGGGTTTTTTTTGTATTTCTGATGGCCTTCTTTATCCTTCATTTTAAAAAAAGAAAAATGCCTGTCCTTTTATTCCTTTGTACAATTGTCTGAAATTCCATGAACGGGACTGGTTAAAATCACTGGAGAATTAGCAACACACACCAACAAATGTGTCATTTTCTCCTATTCCTAACATGCCTCACGCTAAATTCCAGCCTTTACTATTTATGCATTTCCACCTCTAGCATACATGAAAATGGGTATCCTTAGACACTGTTAGCAAACTTAACAGTCCCAGTGTGTGCTACAAAATGCCTAAATTATCCCTGTAATTGGAAAGTAACAATTTGTGTGCCCATTTCAGTAAACAAATGTTATACCAACATGAGGACGTGGATGAGTTTTTCTCCACTGAATCCAAATATTCTTTTTCTTGATCTATAGGTAGGTGGGCAGAGAAAAAAAGTGGAGAAATTGATCTATAGGTAGGTGGGCAGAGAAAAAAAAAAAAACAACCAACAGAAAGTCCGAAACAGATAGATGACCTCTGACCCTAGAATTTATGCAAACACAATTTCCAAATTGCTTGCAAACCACAAACAAGATAACACAGATTTAGAAGAAGTATTTGATATATTTTACTTTTTTCCCCATAGACTCTGTTCTGTGGCATTTGCACTGGACATCACATACGCTAAATGTAATGTCCTTAAGAAATCTACTAATTTTCCAGTTTCATAAGTAGTAAACAATCACCACATATGAAGGATGCAGAGCCTCATTTTAGTACCGCAATAAAAATTATGTTTGTTTTGCATCATATCTTATCGCTGCAGTAAGGCACTGGAACAATTCAGTCTTACTGATGTGATGGGTCTTGACAACACCACATGAATGCATTTAGGAGGGGAATCCGTGAAGGATACAGGGAAAACTAAATACACAGTTCGTGTATTAGCTTTGGGAAAGCACAAAGAAAAATACCCTAATGCTGAGGTACAGTTCCTGTTCAATGTCACTTTCCATTTCCATTTTTGCTCGCTCATGTTACAAGTAGATTTCAAGCATCTTTACCCTTTGAGATATTTCTTCCTTTACCTCAAATGCTCATTGTCAGAGTACCCACACTGTACTTTAAATTCTTATATTTGAAAAAAGAAAGAAAAAAAAACCAAAGAAAAAAGCATCCAGTTAGAGCCGACTGTTCATGAATAACATTACTTCAGCATGACTTAATAGTACACAGTCATTTGACAGTTAAGTACATGGAAAAAAATCTGTACAATGCAGAAGGCTCAAAGTCTTACAATAAGCAGAGTAAAGGCAAAAATAAGAGAGAGGGGGAATGTTAGTAACTAGTAATACACACTTAAGGGGAATAAAGAATCTGTAAAATTGACCTGCTCTTGCAGGGAGAAGCAGCTTTGCCATTAACGTAGCATTGCAGTGACATTAAGAATCACGTAATGGTGAATACAGAGAAACGAGAGCATTGAGATGTGAAATTATCTCAAACCTACAGCAGTGGAAAAGCTGCGCTTTGCTTAAGAAAAAGGTGAAAGGGAAACCTGCAGCAAAGGACAAAACCCAACGCCCAGACAGAATGCTGCCTACAGTGCCCACAGGGAAGGCTCTCTAAATGCAGTTCCTCAATTAACAGCCTAAAAGGAGAAAGCACTTAAGCACCTGCAACCCTCATATCAATATTCAGAGGAAATAAAAATAAATCTGTCCATAAAATCCATGGGACCAGCAAGCATTGGAGACAATGAGTCATAATCAACCTCGGCTAAGTGAGTCTAATTAGACCAATGTCAACAGGCTACATTTGCTCAAGTCTGACTTGGTGTAAAGTGCCACACGTCTCTGTTGTATCTGTTCCTGTGAACTATGTAAATTAGAAGGGAAGAAGAGTCTGGACATGGCCAGATGTAAGATCACAAAATGCTCTGATGGGAATTTTCTCAGCCTTTTCCCTCCCCAGGTAAGCCAAGCTTAGATTCAGCCAACTCCATTTCTTTGGGATCAAGAACTTAAGTGGGCATTCCCTGGGCTCTGCTTGCACACAGACTAGTGGGGATGCAGTCTAGAAAGGACAGTTCATTGGTTACTGTCGTGGACCAAATTTTCTCTTCCCTTTTAGCATATAGACTCATCTCTCTTTGTCCTCTTCAACTCTCTCATCTTTTACCTGGAGTTTGTGGCAGTCTTCTGGTACTCTATATGCTGACCAGAGCTATTCTTAGGGACAAGTCATGAAGAAGAGTGGCCAGAGAGTGCTCTGCAACTTTTCTGAAGATGATATAAGTTGCCCACACCCTAAGTGTCAGATCCCAAAAATTAGGTTCACAGCAGGTAGTCATAAACTAGACATATTAAAGGCTACTTTTATCATCCATTTTGTTTACCAGTGAATAACAGACTGCATATTAACTGCATAAAGCTTCTTATACCAATTTTGTTGCATCTCAAGCACCTGTTACAACCTGACAATGCAGCTGTCCTTTCAAAACCAACATTAAGTTGCAACAGTTAGACAACCACAAGACTCAAACATCTAATTTACAGTATATAGTTTGTGGGCATGACAAGAAACAAAAGAATGTAACAGAAAAATACTACAATTCTTGCAGAAGGTAGAAAAGCTGCCACCAACCAGAATCCCCAAGTACCTCCCTCCTCACTGTAAAGAGAAATACTTTTCAGATGTGGGTTGCACAGCAATTATGTCATGAAAAAGGGGAGAAGCTGCGTTGGGAGATGGACAATGATGCCACAGAAGCTGTATGTATGCAAACACACAGACAAATATTTGCATCCCAAGAACATGAACAATCAGAAAGTGGTTTGAGACAGAAGATCCCACCACAGCCTTGTTCTCTTCATGTCAAGTAAATTAAAATTAAGTGCTCCTCTGCAAAGCTGAGCAGTCATACACTGCAAACACCTATGGTTTGCCTTCTCCACATGTCAGCTTGGTAGTAACCTGAGCATGTGAGGAAGTCTGCTGATGAGTATCCAAAACGGTTTTCTCTTTCCATGCGCTGCAGAGAACAACATTTAAGCTTCGAACAGCATTAAAAATATAATAGCAAAAGTATCTAAATGTTTAAGGCTGCTTCTCAAGTGGAGGATGAAAGATGATCTGCTGCTAAGCGATATGAAGTTAAACTTCTTTTTGGAGGAACAATGGTGGAAGAAAAAAGCATGTTTTCTAGTCAAGATCTTACTGTTGATAATCCACTTGTCAAATGTCTGTGTTTCCTTGAACAACGAGAGGCCACTACATCATCAATATCTTCTTCTGTTTCATCCAGATAATCCTAAATGATAAACAGGCATTTTAGTTGTCGTGTTCTGCTCTGTATTTGCTCAGACTCTGTCACGTAGTTTTGTTTCATATATTTTCCACTTTAGGAAGATGGTGCAGGATGCATTCAAAATTCTAATCTCTAGAGGAATTTTGATTTTCGTTTTCCACATCTTTGCACAGGCACACAGCATAAGGGGAAAAGATGCTGTTAGGGTTTCAGGGTTCAATTGCTTAACAAGTGAAAAACTTCACACACGTACTTCATCTCTTACTCTGGAGGTGCATACCTTTGCATGGCCGACAACTGTGCATATAAACAAAACCCACTTCCATGTCTACTAACAATCCCATGTGAATTACCTTATTCTACTTACCACTATTTGCATTCAGAAATTCTGGTTTAGAAATCTTGGAGGGACATGGTGAGAATTTTTCAAGTCTTAACAAAAGAAATGAGTGAATTAAGGTCTGATATCAGGGGCCAGGGGATCACTGATACTGGTTTACCTGAAGACATTTGTTGCCAGAAGCCATTAGATGATCGATTTCCTGGTTACAGTCCAGGTTCCATGTTTTTACAGGACTTACTTTTTACAGGACATATTTTTTTGCAACCCAGCAATCGAGTTTTCCACTTCTTATCCACATTTATATCAGTCACACTCACAGCCACACAAATAGACAAGCACACAATTTGCATTACACTTGCACCCTTTCATGCTGTCTTTGGTGACAGGCGACGATTTCGTGAGCACAATCATTAATACAGACCCACTTTCTAACAGGCAGTGCTGAAAGCCCCAGGTTATTGTCAAACCGCATGGGAAGAAACTTGTCCTGCCATCATACATGCTGAATATATTTGAGGGGTAAACAAAAATCCCAGTTGATGTGCATGTTTTAAAAATAATTGAATTCCTGTATTATTTTAATAATTTTTTTAAAATGCAGGAAAAATCGGTAATTGCATAGCTTCATGTATGTGCCTGAGTTTTAATAAGCAAGACTGAACTGTAAAAATAATTTGCTTTTTTTTAAACACAGCAATAAAGTAAAAACTAAAAAGAAACTTAAAATCTGGTTGATGGTCTTGTTAACTTTTACTTAAAGTTACAGGGAAAAAACCCAACAGACAGCTATCATCCTATTAAGTGTAGTTTGGAAAGGTCAAGCATTTCCTTCACCCTTATGGCAGGTGTTTGGAAAGACTGCTTTTAGATTTAATCGAAGTCAAATGTTCAACTTTCTTGTACCTGGCTTTGCAGCTATAAAAATCTGACATGGTGACCTACCTCACTCTCTACTGCTTAGTTGCTCTCACTCTCAAACTGAACAGAGAAGTACTATATTCAGACTCGGGAGTCTCAAAGACTCCTGTGCTAATCAGGAAAAACAGAGCAGAGAAGAAATGCTGCTGGAGAGTTAAACTGTCACAGTTTATGTGAAGATCTGCAGAGCATTTGTCATTAGCATGCATAAAACTAGCTGTTATCGCTCTTCTTTTTTGCTCCGGTGACTGAATTGAAATAAAATCAGCTGAGTGTGATGCAAAATTTTCTACTACTACTTTCCAATTATAACTGCGTATTTCATATTGAGCAGAGGGAAATCAGGACAAGCCATCACTCTTCGTGGGACCAAAATTTACATACTAAGCAAAAATTGCTCTTAGCTTCGTGTTCTTCGAATGAGCCTCCTCTGCTGGTCTCTTCTCTTTCTAGTCTATTCAGGGCACTGCTACCACTCCACACAGAAAAAAAGAAGTCACAGATATTTTATACTCTAGGGAAAAAGTCCATGGAGTCCACAACAGTGCTAACTATTTTGGGGAGACAGAGCGCTGAATCCTTCAAAAGTAAAACCCAAAAGAACCCTAAAATAAAAACAAAACCACAACCACCCCACCCTCCTCATTGACTTCAGAATTCGGATGATGTAGCCAAGTTTAAAACTTGGCACAAGAATAGACAACATACTTTCTTGCCCGTACAGCA
>NW_010522831.1:48542-50320 GCF_000687285.1 Phaethon lepturus
AACACACGCAGAACTCTTTCCTTTACACTGTTGTAGATACCTGTGGACTTTAAACAATGCTACACTTTTATTGCTCAATAATTAAATACAGGACAAAAAAAAAAAAAGGTAAGGCAACATCTTCAGACTGGGGTGTTTCAGGTTTAGACGCTCAAATATTAACAGCACTTCACAAAAAGTCCTAATGACAGCTAGCTGGGTACCATTGTTTGTCTGCAAGCAGATATCTAAAACTGAAAAAAATGGTTAACATTTGACCTATGCTCTTAATTCACCACAACGATCACGTTTCTCAGGAGATGCTACAGAACTGCAACTACATAATTGGTTAGTGTTATTAGCTTATTAAAGTTAGAGCTAGTAGGACATTAATCTCATGGTCTCCAGTGGGGGTTATAAAATGCACATTATCCAATTGCTTCTAATGAAGCAGCTGAGCATGTAATGAACACTACTAGGTCAGGAATTCAACACACGCCTCTCTAGATAAGGTGCTCACACTTGAACACAACACTCGATTTAACAGGTTCCCCATGCTCCTTGGTGAATACACGCTACAGTACGAAGGTTTCTGGGGGTTGCCCCTTTTCACTATCAAGAGCAAGGTAAGGTAAAGAAGCAAAATACCCATTCAATTTTCCAGCTTATTTCTCCGTATGTGTAAGGGGTTTTCCTGATAAAGCTGGGAGCAAAGCAGCTAAAAGCCTTTTCCCACACTTCCAGCTGATAAATTCCAGCAATCTGCTTATCCTGTTGGATATGCCATGTGGCATCTCCCACACCACGGCTGTCAGCTCCCATCACCCAGAAAAATAAGAGCTGGCCAGGAGAAAAGAAGGTATGACTTTTCTCAGGCTGCAGAAGCTGTTGTCATTTTCATCATATACCTTTCTTTTTGCCTCTTATATCCAGCACCAAAGAAGCTAAACTCCAGCAGGAAATACAACCTTTATCTCAAAAGACTGCATCCATAGTGATGAATACAGGGCAAGACTCTCAAGGACTCCTGTGAGTCAAACTATCCTAAAAAACACAGTCACGCTGAAGCTGATGAATGCAGTCAATTGATTTCATACGACAGACCAAGCGAGGACATGGGTAGAATCAGAGATCTCTCAACCCTGTTAAGAATGAAGTTTAAAGGGGAATTAGCACTCTCACGGACCCCAGAGCAACTAAATCACGGTTATGCCACAAGAGAGGTCCCTTACGTTAGCAAAGAAGCTGGAGAGTTGCTGAGATGCAATCTGAAATTTCATTCAGTGTCAGCAAGAAAAGAAGGATAAAAAAAGAAGCGGCTCTGAATATTAGGAAGACAAAAAAAAAGAAACCAAACCACTCTGGACTTGGCATCTCTGGCACCTGCCTCAGAGAAATTCCTAGGTGATAACTACTGCACCATGTACAATTAGAGCAGGAAACTAATATAAAGGTATTTAAAGCCTGTATTGTCTTATTTTATGCTTTTCTTCTGCAATCTTTTCCAGCTTATTAATGCATAACAGATCCTTTTTCTATACTACAATCAAAAACTAAAGCACTTATTTCTGACATTTTTCTTCCACAGAAATCTGACACACAGGAAGAGCTTGTTTTATTTCCTTAAAGATTAACCCAAACAAAGCAATGCTGCAGGTAAATTGAGTGCTTACAAAGCCAAGAAACGGATGGGAATCCCAACACATTGTTTTCCACCAAGCCCCAAGTATCAAATGCTACAAGAAGGGGAGACATCTCCCGTGGCCAATGCTTTTCTGAAAGGAGCGGGTGGTAGGGAA
>NW_010522831.1:50351-51733 GCF_000687285.1 Phaethon lepturus
GATGAAATGCATAAACCATAACGCACAGGGTTATGGTTTTTTTTTAAGTTACAAGCACACATTTGGAAACTTCTGAACAAACTACGATTAGATGTAGAACTATTTAAATAACTCTTCTGTCGTCCGTCCCACCCCCTGCATATTTAACAAGCTTGGAAATTCTTTGGTGGCATCAACGCACATCTGCAACTTGTGTGTCCTGGATATCTGCATAAGAGGAGAGGGAAGCTGTGAATCCCTTCAGGAAAAGCAGCCCATGGCAGACATAGAAAAAGGGATGGAGATGCATGGGAGAAAACAGCGAACAGGAAGAAGAGGTAAGCAACAGTGACAGAACAGAAAGTTTGGTCTTCATTTACTAAAAAAAATATAAGGGGAGTATCAAAACCAGACAAAGATTAAAGCCTTTAAAGTATAGTATTTCTCAGCATCAAAATTCTAATCTAAGAAAGTATGAATTAACAGAACTTTGGTGCATGTGTAACATAGTGCCGGAAATTTATTTTCAGGCCAGATTTCTTTCACCTGTAAACTGAAAAAACAGCAAATCAACAACAAACTGTCACTGTGACTATTCATTGGAATCATTCTATAGCCAACATACCCAGAAGATGGAAACTGTTTAAAAACTTGTTAAATATCCCTGAAACAATGTTCTGCATTACTTATATTTTATATAGATATACATACAGTGCTGATTTCATAAGTCTGAACAAACAGGATTTCCACCAGATAAACATTTACAAATTTATAACTCACCAGTTCCTGATCTAAGGCACTAGGTACAGATTTGCTTCTTATGCTCAGAGTATCCTCATTTCCTTCAGAGAAAGATTCACTCAAATCTATCTCAGACCGGCTACGATCTGGAAAATAAAAACAATTAAATGTTTGCTATAATTGGTACAAAAAGTATTCTGTTTCATTTTCCACGCTTTAATAAGTGTTGTCTCAAGTCTAATAGTTTTTTTAAGAAAAAAAAATAAAAACAATATTTAGGTATCTGCCACAAATGCTATGACAACTGGACGTCAGTATGATACAGGGAAGGATATGCTTTCTCATGCCGTTCAGTCTTCTGGCCAATACCTTTCCCCCTGCACTACGTATCTGCTGTCATTGTCTCCTGTGGATGATACTATAGATTAAGCGTTTGACTTTCTCTGGTAGGCCTATCAGCCTGCAATATCGCAAAACTTGCAGTCCAGGTGTTCACAGTGATTATCACATCTACCACCACCACCAACCCCTCCCCAGCATCTGCTTCAGAATTAAGCAAGTAGGGATACTGACAGATTTAGAAAGTACTTCTGCCACTACTGGTGTTCCCTGTGCAGAAAGGAGGACAAAGCAAACTGGCTGGATGGCCGAGCCCAGAGAGT
>NW_010522832.1:0-9151 GCF_000687285.1 Phaethon lepturus
ACCTTAGTGATTCTGTGATTCTGTAAATCAGTCCCAAAATTATGAATATGATCTATGATTAAAAGGGTCAGTGTGTTGGGGTGGGATGGTGGAGAAGTGTAGAATTGGCTGCCTAATCATGGCTTGGCTTAAGAGTCAAAACATTTTCCTAGCCTATATAGTTCCTACAAAAGACTTTGGTAGTTTGGTTTCATTATAAATCAATATAGTATTAGATTTGAGTTCATGGAGAGCTCTGAAATAAATTGAATGTGTGAGCCAAGTTCACTGTCACTGAGCTACATATATTGATTTTGCTTTGTTGATGCAAGCTCTTTTGTCAACACCAGCTGCAGAAAATATGAAAACAGAGTGATAGTGAGTTGGGTATAAAACCCACAAAATTTTATATGTTTTTTAAGTTTTCTTTTCAAATTTTGCCAAACCTAATATGGACTGTACAGTATAGTATCACAATTGCAGTAAATGTCCTAGCCTTGTAATTTTTATAATCCTTTTAACTATGAGAGATCTGAAAATTTGTAAATAATAATTTCATTATTTTCATATTAAGGTGTGTTTTTTTCCTTTGCGTACAAATGGTTTATTACAGACTTAAAACATTATGTAGATTTCAAGTAACTTCCTCTCTTTGATAAACAACTATTTGACATTTATTAATGATAAACCAAGAACTAAATGTATTGCTTTTGACAATGCAGTATTTTGCCACCTTGGAAAAATAACAATGGAACAGATCGTGAATATTCTAATAGACAATTTCTTCCCAATTCCATGGCAAAAAGTGTATTTTTTTTTTATCATTTTTTAAATAGCTAACGAAATTGCAGTTGCTAAATCTGCTTTCACTTTGATACAAATCTTGCATGGTTTATTATAGAAATTCATCATTATTTGCTTATAAATCCTTTTCAGTTTTAGGAAGGGGAAGAGATAGGAATAAACTAGAATTATAATGAAAGACATTCAGAAAATAGTTATGCTTTTTCAATTCTACTGATTATTTGATGTACTGCTATTCAGAAGACAGAAACTCGGGGAATGATGAAATTCTCTCTTACTCCCTTATGTGGTGCTGCTGCTGTTGTTTTTGCTTGGTGAAGCTACAAGCCAGGGGTAGAAGATGGTAACTATAAAATTCCAAAGGATTTGGCGGTAACTCAAGAATTTGAACTAAAGAGAGGGGGTCAAGAACAAGCCTTGCACATGGGTGCACGCTACAAAGAAAATTAAAGGACAAAATAATTTCTAGCCTGAAATCTTTAAGGAACTAGAAAAAATACTATCTTATTCATCTCAGAGGACTTTGAAAGAACTGTCTTCTAAAATCTCAGTTCATGCTTTCTTGGTCTTCAGTTCCTCAGAACTGTCTTTTGACTTCTTAGCTGATCATTTGTCCATAAAGGAGAGCTATTAAAGAGAAATCGGACTTCGCTGAGCACTTTGACAGTTGGAGGTTGTTCCAAAGAAATTTTGTGTCTGCTTTTTAATGATAAGAGCTGAGATTTCCTTCAATTCACACAAAAAATGCCATGTTACTTAAAGAAAATTGGTGTTGCTCCTAGAAGGGTAGTCTTAGAACTGTGTTGTAGGATAACCATTTAAAAATAAGGCAGTTGGAAGATCACTTTGGCAACTGGAGGGTTCTAATTAAAAAGTGCTTCCATGAAGCCTGTTTTTCTGTATGATGTATTTAAAAAAAAAAAAAAAAAGAATTGGAATAGAAACTACAACTATGATCCAGTTATAATTAAATGTACTGAAATTATATTTTAGCCAGAGATAAGATATGTGACTTCTGAAAGGTGAAGGCTAGGAATATTATGATAATAAATGTCATTAGGTCTTCTAACTCTGTGGGAGTAAACATGAGAAACTGGCATTAACAGTGCCGATTAAATGCCGTACTCAAATTTTGTTTCTCTTCCACTGCTATGGCAATTTTACAGAAACACTCATTTATAATAGTACTTTGATACTTTATTTCCATTACCAGTAATTATCCTAACCTCAAAATGTAATGTGCTTGTCTAGAAGTGTAGCGTACATTGCAAATATGCAGTTTCTTTTGGGGCACCCTTATGGTCTGTATAGACTGATGGCATACAGTTAGAAGTAAGTGTTATTTCAGGTTGTGTAGATAAGGTTACCTGTGTTTTAATTTTTCGTTACTGCTTGTGTGCTGCCAGTGTGACCGTGGCTGCTCAGTCTGCTCAGTTCTGTCACTGTACGAAGAACATCCATCTCGTGTGATTTGGATGCACAGGGATATCTGTGTTGGCATCATTTCTCCTCAAGTTTTATGCAAAGTTTGTAGACTTGGCAGCTTTTCACAATTTTTTTTGTCAAATGTCAAAAATTGTGATTGAGCTGAACTGACAGAAATTGAAGTGGAAAAGAAAGGAAGAAAACAGCTAAGACTGTCCTAAAAAAACCCCCCAGATGTGTTTTGTGAAAAGTGAGGGGAACAAGAACAGGCATGTGGTTGAGAAATGTGCTGCTCTTTCAGTGGGGTGTGGAAGCTGGATGGTACCTGAGCAGCAGGAGCAGGGCTTCACAGGTTTCAGGGAATGGAAACCGCTGATACACAGTTTTCTGAAGATTACGGAATCCTTGTCCGGCTTCTCAGGTTCCCAGCCTCAGCCAGGAGAATGGGAATGGGCTGTGTCTGTGTTTTCCTGCTTCTAGTAATTAGTACTCTCTTACCTCACCAGTTCATTTGCTGTCCCCCTGTGTAGCTGGGAAATCTTGTTTCCAATATGGTCTGTGTGTGACCTAACAACTTGCCTTTCCGTTCGGGAAGCTATAGTGCAGCAGGGGAATGGAGATCTGGGAGGTTTCCACATTCCCACGGCACCATGGGGAGTCCGCTAGAAGCAAAGAAAAACAGCCTTTAGAAAGCGTGTTTGTTAAGAAATAATGTAGGAATGGTTTACTTCCTCGTAGTGGCTGTCCTACATTGTAGGTAAAGGTGAAAAGGACCAGCTTAGTATTTTTCTGTATACAGCATTCCTTCAAGGTAAAAAGAGAAAACCTAAATTCTTTACAGACAAAGGTTCCTCTGTTTTGTTCAGGTGAGAAGGAAGCAGTAGAAAAGGGATTTTTGTAGGTCATTGATTCGATGGTGGAATTCTGTAATCTCACACTGATCTTTCTGAAACATAATGCAAGATAAGACTCATACTTAGGAGGAAGTTAATCTTGTTGTGGCCAGTAGCTTAAAAACTATGCATGTATAAGTGTGTGCCACCTAACTGTGACATTTTTTACAAAATTTCTTGAGTTCTCAGCATTATTCATGCTCTTAGAAAATAACAATTTTTTTTAGGAGTGGTTAAGCTACAGTACATACTTTTGATACCTTACATGTAGTAAATGCACTTCAAGGTGTCAAAGGGGAAATTGAGTATATTGTGGAGAATGTGGCTATTTTCCTTTATGCAAGTTGAAAAAAATCCAGTTTCCTTCTAAAAAACAGAAACCAAACAAACCAGCTCACCCCCTCAAAAAAACACCTATGGGGAAGGCTTCAGCCAGTGCTACGTGGATAACGTTGGAGGATAGCCAGGTGATGATACATCAGTCAAGTTTCTTGACTGAAATGTCTTCACTCCAGATTGTTATTATAATTGGAATAAATGATGAATCTGTATTGACCACCCAGAGGGGAAGAGGGTTTGTACAACTGATGTAATGCTTAGAGGGCACTCTCTCACTCTTAAGTCATCACTTGTAATTAAATTTTGCTTGTCAAGTAAGAGTGAACTTTGTGTCTGTGAATTCACCTGGAATGAATGAATGTAATATAAAAAATGAAAGTATGTCATTTAAATTAAGTCTAATAAGTACTTCCTTAAGTTGTTGGTATAGTAGGTTGTTTCCCATAAGGCTATGTTGAAACTATAATCTTGTAGCTTATTTTATATTATTATTTTGAGCTGCAGTCATTACTATGTTGACCTTTCAAAACGTTATTGCTAACATTAGAGGAAGAGGGAATAGGGAATTCAGGGAATGCAATTCTGATGCCTTTGATAACAGGCAGGCAAATCGCAGAATGCACCGACTGCTGAAATGACTCTAATGTTTAGGACAGTCCAAACTTTTAGAGTGAAACGTTAATGTCCTTGTAAATAATATTTTGGCAAGCTCATTCTAGCACATAGTACTTTTCTGTTCCAGACATAACAACATTGAAGCTTGATAATATTCAGATAATACATACTGTTGGATAGCATGTGTCTTTAACGTAACTGCTTAGCTATACTTATTCACAGATTGCTATATATTTTATTTAATTAAATTATTGACTTGATCTATTCTTCTTCTCTCTTTTTACTGCTCCCCATCTCAGAGTGATAGCCTTTCAAGGTATGTGCAACTTAAATAAATGAATTTAAAATTGTTACACTTTTTGTTCCCATATTCATATTTTAAGTTCTTTATGTACAAATTCAGTTTAACCTCAGTAGTCAACTGGGTTGAGCTTTAAAAGGCATTAATGATATTTAACATTTGTATGAAATATGGTTGTAAAGCTACAGTAGTGAATTTTTTTTTCCGTATGTGGGTGGGATACTCCATTCTAGGGAATGTATTGGAGTCTGTATTTGTAGTGCACTGAAGGCAAGCTGGGCATTTTGTAGAACACAGTGGATACAGTAGCATTCCCAACAAATACTTCAGTGTGAAGTCAGCTTTTACAAAGAAGACAAGAAGTTCTTGTTGCCCCTCTTTTAAAATACCCTACTGAAAATTTTCTAAGGAGTCTCAAGAAAAGTACTACAGCCTCTGAAAATCAGTTAAAAAGCACATGCAGAAGTATCAGTCATTTAAAAAACACCTTCATTTGGTTTTAGACCTTTAGAATTAGTTACTGGATTTTATTATGTTCTCTCTGTGCTGAAAATCTGTTGAATGGAACTCCTACAGCACAAGATTAGTAAAGAGTGAGCAGGGTGAAATTATTCTAAATTTTATTAATGCTGCTTGTAATTAATGATTAATAGGATAAAGACTTTGCTGAAGATTTGTTTCATAAACTGCTTCTGCTGAAATACTGGAATTCACAACAAATAGTTTTGAAATCTCCTTGGTTTCTCTAATAAAACTTGGAGAATTCATCTAGGCCAATATTTTAGAGATTGCTTTTTTAAAACCTTTTAATTAAAGTAATATGTTTTTTAAAATAGATCTTCTTTATAAGAAGAATTAAATTATCTATGCTAATGTAAAGTCCTTTAAGACATTTAAATATTTGCTTGGATTAAATATTTTAATTTAATTTGAAAGATTTCTCGGCATACAACGCAGGCACTTACTTGGCAGACTGAGCAATTTGAAAACATTTTCACACAGAGAATCATGAAGTTCTGAGGGAATGTAAAAATGAAATAATTTGCATCAAGTTAGAAGACAGTGGCTTAACTAAAATACATAATTGCATTTGGTTGTTTTCAGTGGGATAATGTGTAATTTCACAACGTTTGATACAGTGAGTGGTCTCAGTTTGAACGCAACGGCAAGGAAAAATAGGAGCTTTTCTTTTACAGATACGATACGGGATCCCTCAGCATGTCTTCAGGTGAACGTTATGATTCAGCGCAGGGGCGATCGGGGTCACAGAGTTACCTTGAAGATCGAAAACCGTACTGCAGCAGACTAGAAAAAGAAGATAGCACTGATTTTAAGAAGGTATCTGATCCGATAATTTTGGTGTGAAAATGGAACTTTATTATTGTTTCTCATAAATTGTCTGGAAATAATCTCACAAATGCCGCTTAAGGCAACTCAGCTGAATGGAGGAGCAGAGCAACCACTACAGTGAGGGAGAATGCACATTACAAAATGGCTTCTGGCTTTTGCACTTTTCAGTGCAAGGGAGAAATCCAGAGGAGCCAAGTTCCATTTTTTTATGACAAATGCTATCATATTATTTTTTAGTTGATTGTATCATTAATACTGCTTTATGCCTGTGAAGCCCTTTATTTTATATGTTTGCTAGCTTACATACATATGATGTAAAAATTTGTTTAGATCTTGCTTTAAAATAGAGGAGGAGTTTGTCGAAAGATGTACTCTGGTGTCTAATCTGTGAAGGCTGAAGCAAAAAAAAGTGGCAAGTATTTTTTTAATATGTGTACAGTAAGTTATGTGCTCCCTATGCAAAGTTGCTCATTTATAGAAATATTTGGTAACAGTTCTTTAAAGTGCTTGCTAATTCTAAACAGCTTTAAAAACTGACTTTTACTTCTTAGGCTATTAGTGTATTTATTCATTTTGCATGCACTTCCATCATAGTTTTTGAATTTTTCAGCTAATCTCACTGAATTATTACTTGCTATTTTATTAAATGAATATTTTCTTTTAGCTTTATGAACAGATTCTAGCTGAAAATGAAAAACTGAAAGCACAGCTACATGATACCAACATGGAACTTACAGATCTTAAGCTACAGTTGGAGAAGACCACTCAGGTTTGTATTAAAAAAAAAAAAGCCTGTAGTTAGCTGACATACTAGATAGCAAACTAGAAGCACCCCAGGGTATGGGCTCCTCTTTACTAGGCACCAGCTTAGTTTCATATCCAAAGATGTGAGCAAAGAAGAGTACCTCTCATTTCTAAAGAGAAAAGAGCGCAGGATTCTCATCTTCAGCTGTGAATAAAATGTGTGAGACTGCCTCCTGCCTGTTTAAGTATGTTGGTTCTTGCCAGCATATTCCTGTAACTTCTTTGCAGGGCAGAGATAAATGCTTTCTACATTGTTAAGCTTATATTCAAACTGTCAGTAGGGATTGATTGATTAACTCGTAAACCTGCTGGCAGATTGGTATAACCTGCCAGTTCTTCCTGGCTGGATAGATAGCTTTATCTTAGAACTGAAGAGCAAATAGTGCACTCCAGTTACAGATAACTGCTGTCAGATAACAGTGCTGCATACAGTAATACCAAATATGTACGCAATAGTTAAAATTTGTCTTAAATTGCTGTAGAGTGTTTCCTGTTCTCAGATCACATTTGCCACAATTTACCTGTGTAGGTACTTGAGGGTCTTCCTTGTGCACCCTATAAATATCAGTGAAGTACACTAAAAAGGTGTTTGTTTTTTAATGCTTTTAGATAGATATACTATATTACTCCTATTTGCCATAGGCTATGTAGTGATTAAATTACTTAGGGATGGTCACAGAGGAAGTGCGCGATAAATCTAGTTCATTCTTGTTGTACTTTATTTCAGTGTTACTTCCCTGAACACACTTTAAAATGCTTTTGAAGACATACTTCAGACAGAATACTAAAATGTCCAATTGAATTGGTCTTCCTCAGTTTTATGTTTTTTAAGAACAAGTACCAATGTCTTTATTAATTTTGTGTTTCAGAGACAAGAAAGATTTGCTGACAGATCACTCTTGGAAATGGAGAAAAGGGTGAGTTTCTGCCAAAGATCTCTTAAGTATTCCAATTCAGGCTTTGTTTCAGTTTGTTTTGCAACCCCTGGCTTGGATATATTTTAGTGGGAACAGAAGCCTTTCTTATAACTTGCATTTTTTAGAAGATTTGGGGAGTTTAGGTTTCACAGTGGCAATGAATGTGAGATACTGTGAGATGGAATTATTCTTAAGAATTGCCTTCACGTTGCCTGTTGGTTCATGACAACCAGCTTCTAAATCCCACTGCCCTCCAGGGATCTGCCGCTTGTTCCATCTTATCCAAAACAATGTTGGCACTCCAGAGGGTTAAGCAGATTCAGAGCATCTCATCTTCTAATGCATTTCCAACATTCAGAGACTTCAATTTCCTCAGAGCTTTCCAGAGACATGCGTGTTATTTTGCCAATTATTGTTGGTAACGAAGTAGCTGCTTCTACCTTACAGACATGACACCTTAAACCTGTTAATAATATAAAATTAATCATAATCTCTTTTCTTGTACTGTAACTTCTTCCAGAGGGAATATGATACTGGGGCAGGGGGGAAAGAGGGGGCATCAGGGTCAGAGACAACCCTAAATTGAGTGGGAAAGGAGCCATGTAATAAACCCATATGTGAGCTAGACTAGAGGACAGAAGTTGGGCACATGGTAATTTTAGGCTGTAGTTTCATGCTAGTTTATCCATCCCTATAAAACTTTAGTTCCACAGCAAGGTAAACCAAACTACATTGGTTTTGTTGTGGTCCTGGCTTCCTTCATGACCCTGGCCATATGTTTCTTTCTCTTCCCCTGATCCTGGAGTGACACATTAGACAGTTAAGCAGGAAGAAAACTAAGTAGACTTTGAAAGTAGTAAGTGATACGGTATACATTTATTTATCCCAGGTAAATTGCACATTCACTAGCCTGTTGTGTTTACTTTCCAGTATTTAAGGTTTAGAAAACAATTTCTAGTTCTACAAACCTGTCTGGTGTACAAACAAACACTTGGTAGATCTTAAAGGAGCACATGGACATGTAGAAATACTTTCAGGCGCTTCCTTGAACTTCCATTATCTTTATCTTAACAATCTCTCCAGATAATTGCAGCAGCCTTTTAGAACCTATTTCTCCTTGATTTTTGGCATCCTGCTGTTCACAGTGATTTCATCAGTAGAAAAGTTTCATCAGCAGCTTTAATTGGTTTCTTGCTTGTTATCACAGCCACACAAGTGGACATTTAATTATTTCATATTTAACTGTGTCCATTACTATATAGGTTCCATACTGTAGAGCGTTCAGTACTGCATAGCTAGACATTATTTCAGTTTTAAATTACTGGTTGGACTTGATGATCTTGAAGGTCCTTTCCAACCTTAGTGATTCTGTGTGATTTGATCTTGAAGGTCCTTTCCAACCTTAGTGATTCTGTGTGATTCTGTGTACTGCTTTGCTTTTTCCTAGAATAGGCCATTGCATTAAAATAATTGGCTATATTAGAATCATAGAATACCAGGTTGGAAGGGACCTCAAGGACCATCTGGTCCAACCTTTCTTGGAAAAAGCACAATCTAGACAAGATGGCCCAGCACCCTGTGCAGCTGAATCTTAAAAGTGTCCAATGTTGTGGAAACCACCACTTCCCTGGGGAGATTATTCCAATGGCTGATTATTCTCATGGTGAAAAATTTTCCTCTTGTGTCCAGTCGGAATGTACCCAGGAGTGACTTGTACCCATTAC
>NW_010522832.1:9286-26579 GCF_000687285.1 Phaethon lepturus
TCCTCATATGGCAGGCTTGCCAGTCCTTGGGTCATCTTTGTGGCCTTCTCTGGACCCTCTCCAGCCTGTCCACATCTTTTTTGCATAGCGGGAACCAAAACTGAACACAGTATTCCAGGGGTGGCCTGACAAGTGCTGCGCAGAGTGGGATAATGACTTCTTTATCTCTGCTGATGGTGCCCTTGTTGATGCAGCCCAGTATCCTGTTGGCTTGCTGTGCCCCAGCAGCACACTGTTCACTCCTGTTGAGCTTGTTGTCCACCAGGTCCCCCAGGTCCCTTTCCACAGAGCTGCTCCCCAAGCCAGGTAGATTCCAGCCTGTGCTGCACTCCTGGATTGTGTTTTCCAGGTGCAAGACCTTATGCTTGTCCTTGTTGAATTTCATAAGGTTCTTGTTAGACCACTCTTCCAGCCTATCCAGGTCTTCCTGCAAGGTAGCTCTCCCTTCCGAAGTGTCCACTTCCCCACTCAGTTTGGTATCATCAGTGAACTTCATCAGGGTACACTTGATGCCATCATCCAGATCACTTATGAAGATATTAAACAGTGTTGGGCCCAATATCAATCCCTGAGGGACCCTACTTGTGACAGGTTGCCAGTTTGAAAAGGAGCTATTTACCACTACGCTCTGGGTGGAACCTGTCAGCCAGTTCCCCACCCACCACGCAGACCACTTGTCTAGGCTGTAACGCATTAGAAATTCTTCCACCTTTTTTTTTAAAAGACATTTAGCCCAACAGCAAATAGGATAGGATAGGACAGGACAGTCTATTTCTTTTGGAAGGGGCCTACAATGATCATCTAGTCCAACTGAAAAATGTCTTTTAGAATTGTAACTCTTCCTAAATGTATTAGTATTAAAGCTAGCAGGTAAAAAAATAAAGTTAGTGATAATGCTGTATGGCTGAAACACGATTTACACAAGATTTAGGAGATGTTCCTTGTATTTTATAATTTTAAACTTCTTTTCAGACAAGAACTTAAACCAGAAATTTATTTGTGATTGTATTTCCCTGGTTGTTGTTAAAATCTGGAGTTACTTTCACTTCGAAAGTGACTGAATCAGGATTCTCAACCACTAGTCATTAATAGCTGATCTCTTAGGAATAAGCTTACCAAATTCAGTTCAGATTGTGGATATTCAAGAATAATTTTTAATGTGTAGTAACATTATAAATGTAAAAGGTAGAAACAAATTTTAGAGCTTTTCTAAGTATACTTTTCCAAGTATATGACTTCACTAAAATAAAATACAAAGCTGAAGATGTTTGTATAAATTAAATAGACAAAAGGGGAGGGCAACAGTAAAGTGGTGAGAATAAAGTGGAAGAAATAAAAGGCTGGCAGAGAAAAACCTGAAGGCCTCTTTGAACTATGACATTTTCAAGCTGAAACATTCCTTTCCAGTAAAGAAGATGGGAACTTTTATTAAACTTAGAATTGCACAGTAATAAAATTTAGAAAAGACTGGCTTTTAATTTTAACTCAGCTTTCGGAAGTGGGTTTCCATGATGTGATTTGATAATGCATTGTCAATATTGTTCATTTGACAACTTGTTTACCTGAAAGGGGCTATTTCCATGGGGATGGGCGTACAGATACAAGGTCCTAGCAATACATGGGCAAAAATAAGGGTCTAATTGACAACTTGTCACTCTGAAAAGTACGCTAAATTCCTTTGCAGAATTTCATATGAGGTGATAATAAAACTCAAACTGCAAGGCTTCAGTCTGGATCAGAATTCAGAATTGTAGGTACCTTTAACCAGTTTCGCCAAAATTTAGAATTCATCTCTGGGAATTTGGGTTGTAGAGAGGTATATTTTCTGTATTACTGAATATACAAGTATATGTAGGTATACACATCTAGTTTTACTTCTTAATAATTTTATAACTCTGGGGTCAATTTTTCACCTGTGTATATCCCCGTACCTCAATCTCACTGCACCAAGCCTGTGGTTCCTAGTTGCTTCGATAAATACAAATTATTATTGTATTTTATAAGCTGAGAGACTAGGATGGTTTTTTTTCATTTTGAGGGTTGCAATTGTTCCTTGGCATGCCTTATACAGTTTTTGAAGTATATAATAAAATTTTAGACTGCATATATTTCAAACCCCTTCTTTGAGTCCAGGGACTAATCAAATACTGGCAAATCTCAGTGAGACCAGTTCCTAAAAGAGTAAGCAGTTCAGGAAAAAGAGAAGCATAGCATCATCTAATCAGAAGAATACGTTTTTATGTATTGTAAAAAATCTTATATCTAGGCCAGTCCATTTAAATACTTCTTTTATGTAAAGTAAAGTATACAAAGTTAATGAAATAAGGATTTTATTTAATCGTTTTTTATTGCTAATAGTTGTTCTTAGACAAGCTCAACATGCTAGTTAAGCAAATCCATCAAAAGGACTAACAATTTCTAACCATCTGAAATTTTGAGATTTATTTGATCATTCATCTCTTGGTAATTGCAGGAATTGTCAAATATTGCTTAATATAAGAACACAGATAATATATGTTATTCTACAAAGCTAGTAGGTAACTGATACAGTTCTAAGTAACGTAAGGTGGTGTGGGGTTTCTGTTAGCCTTTTGCTTACTGCAGTTAACTCGCTGGTACGTACTATGCCCATTACTATCAGTCAGTATCATTATGGGACAAGTCTTAACTCAAAGGAGTTAGGTACATTAACTACTAACAACTGCAGTAATCTATTACTTCGATAAACCTTTAAAGTTGTTTGCTAAAATGGGAAAATGTTGGGGTATAACTGCACTATGATTAAACTAAATTCAAATGATTTATATCTGAAAGGTGACCGGCAAGAGTCAGTATCTACTGGGCGGTATGATCTAACCAAAGTTTTACACACCTCAGTCAATGCTGCTTGCTGTTTGCATAACACCGTTGTATGCAGATGCATATGTCCACTGTGCAATAATCTGTTGCTTTTGCCTTTCACACTTTGGAAAAACCTGAATGTAGAGACTGATAACCGCAGCTGCTTTTAAATGCGACACACTGCATTGTCTGACACAGGAAAACAAGCCATCAAGCCATAAACCCCTGAAATCTATTGCATTAGCTATTCATCTGTCAGATGTGTTGAAAATTAGGTTTAAACCAAATAATGTCATTTAGAAATACGGTAGTGTGTCTGCACTGCAGACTGCAGCATAGTATAGAAGACCCTAAGCTGGCCTCCAATAAGCTAGCTTGAGTACTGCAATCAGTGTAATCAAAACAACCTGAAGTTCTCTACAGAGGATAATTTCTCCTGCTTCTCAGGTAAAAAGAAAAAAAGGAAAATAAAACTATACGAGAAACGCAGAAAATATTCAGGAAACATTTATTTAAGAAGCAGGTGGTCTTACATAGCAATATTTCTTTGGTACTCAGCTGAACTCCTTTAATGTACGTTTGGGGATGTCTACTCTACGTTGCAATTTATAGCGTGGACAGATCCCACTGAGCTGTGACAGATGTTTCAGCTACATTTGCTTGTCTATGAAAGCTTGTGCTCTTGTGCTTGTTTCTTTTAATATTCTTGTTTGTTTCTGATCATTTTCTGCATTTCTTGTATATTAAGCTATTACAGAAGCCTAGCTCATGAAAAATAAATACAAACAAATGGTGCTTACAACCTGTCTAAATTTGTGTAAAGGAAGGGGTATATTTTCTAGGACTTGATGTAGATTTCTATCGCTCTTCCTCCTCAGATAATAAAATTCCATATTGACAAAATTTCTATGTATCACTGCCATCACAAGTTTCCTGTCCACACTATGCTTTTGGTTGTATGATATTTGAAACTTGAAGTATTTCACTGTTACCACAGTATTTACAAGCAGTAATTTTTTAAAAATGGTATTGCTCACTGTTAACACACATCTTTTGATTTAGGAAAGAAGAGCTCTAGAAAGAAGGATATCTGAAATGGAAGAGGAACTGAAAGTAAGTAAACTACTACACGTTAAACTATTAGTAACAAAGTGTATAACTATGTCAGTGAAACGTGTAGTTTGGCAGTATTACTGGGCTCTATAATTTCATTAGAAAATAACTAAGTAATAGCTGCATTGTCAAAATCACTCATGTCATACAGCTTGCATCAAAGCTGTTACGCCGGCATAAGCAGTCATACATGTAGGACTTCTCAGAAGGCACCGAGACATGGTTCTATAACATACTGGCTAACAAGAAACATTCAGAGCTGGTTGGAGTGAAACATTTCTTGATCTAATCAAGATGGCATTACAATCTGTGATTTTGATGTGATACCGTGTATTTTATGAACTTAGAAATAATGGTAGCATATAATTCCATAGATATTTAAGCATTAAATGTTGCTTCAACCTTTATCTCATGCTCTTTAAGTTATGTATTAGACAACATGTTACCAATATCAAAAGAAAAACTTCCATTTGTATAGAGTGAATAATAATCAGTTTTTAGTTAACAAGAAGCAGTAGATAGATTTCAGACATTGACAAATAAGGAACATTTACCACATGCACTGATTTCCATTTTTTTCAACCATGTATAAACTGAATCCCAGAAGGAAAATACTTTTAATGCATTTCTGGATTTTTTTTTTTTTTTTTTTTTTTTAACCAGTCGTGGCATGACTTTTCTCCTTTCCTGGTTTATCAATGTTAAGTCCTCTGATACGGTTAAGAAGGGTGAGAATTTTGGCAGGTTTGTTTTGTATTATGTCCTTGAATACAATACTGGACAGGTCCAACCAAACTGATAGAATTAAAGTATGACTAGAAAACTAGTGGAACATGATGAAATAGAAAACATTTTTGCACTCCCGAAATTTTAAAGAAATATCACTGTTTTGACATTTCATCGTTGTCATTGATTAAGAAAAAGTTTCCTTTCAAGCTCATTTTTGAGCTCCCTCTGGTGCTTGGAAATGGCATTAATTTCCAAATACTTTTCATTAAAATACATGCAAAAAGTTTTGTTGAACTAATTGAAGCTGACAGGCAGGTGTAGGCAGAAGGCAACCATGATGACTCCAGCTTCCTTGGATTCAAGCCAGGATAGTTTGCTGTAAGGGAAGACACAATGTCTGTGGTTCCTTGTGGGGTCTTTAGAGTTGAAATATGTAGAAAGCAAACTATGGTATAGGAAAATAATTGTGTCTAAGAGTGGAAGACAGGATGTGAGCTTCTATCAGCAACCTGCAAATTCCTCTTGGGGGTGGTTGGGCATTCTAGAGAAACAGAGAATGCAAATATAATGCCTTTTTTCAAAAGCTTACTTTCAATAAGTAATACGTAAAAGTTTTGAATTAAAAATTCAGAAATCTTTCTATCATTTGTTACACTGCCATGTAAAAGTATATGTTAAATGTGTCATTATTTACAGACTTTTGAATAGGAGATTTAGTTTGTGCAATTAGGATGTTAAGTAAAGAATTCCAGGAATAGCTCTCATTGTTAATGTATCCTGAACTGTTTTGGAAAGCTGTGACTAATCACTGCTGGTTCTTAGATTGCTTTTCAAGAATGTGCCACTTTGATACTTTCCTTTCACAGCAACTTATCTACTTTAAACAGGACTGTCTCTTTTAAGTTTTCTTTCAGTTCTACTCATCTCTAGTTCTTTTAAACGTAATATACATGTTTTTTCTTGTTTTCACTCCTATTTCTTTGATTCCTGCAGAACCTGCAACAAATAAAGCAGATACAATCTTTGAGACACATAAATGAGCGACTGGTGACTGAGAATAGGGCCTTGACCCGAGTGGTTGCCAAGCTGTCAGGGTCCTGTAGGCAACTGCGCTCTGTGGACTTGTAATTTCTTCCTTCTCCTTTGTGTAGCCAGGCAGGTGTTGACATTCAGTTTGTGCTTGGGTAGAATTTTACTATTAACACTTGTGTGTCAGAAACTGACTTACTGCTGCTCGATTATGGAAGTGTGGCTAAAGCATGGTGTCCGGTGTACCAACTACAGGTGTTGCAGATGTGTTGGTATGGTGTGGTATTGTCCTTACTAGCACTGAAGCTTGCCCTCGTTTACCGGAAAATAAATTGGCAACGATCCAGGAGACCTTTGACGTGTTAAAACCTTGGCAACAATTGAAAGGATTTGAGTTCACACTAGGATACACTGAAGTCGCTCCCTTGTTTTGATGTTTGAGTAAATGCTCAAATAGATAGATTTGCCTCTTGTTTTTTAAAAAATTTAAACTAAGACTTGAGCTTTCTTACTGCAGTATAATTGAAGCGCATAGAATTGATACAAATCTAGTCTCAACTAAAGAATGTTTGAGAAGTGGTGTCAGTACTGTGTATTCCTGAACAGTTGCATTAGCAACTTTTATTTCTTACATTTCTGTGTTTCAGTGTTTAGAGGGGACCTAAGTTTTTTTTTTTTTTTCAGAAATGTATTGGAATTTCAATATGTTTGAGAAGTGGTGTCAGTACTGTGTATTCCTGAACAGTTGCATTAGCAACTTTATTTCTTACATTTCTGTGTTTCAGTGTTTAGAGGGGACCTAAGTATTTTTTTTTTTTTCAGAAATGTATTGGAATTTCAAGTTGATTAATATTTTCACATATTAACTTCCTGTGTGGTTCTGTCCAATCCTTATTTTTATCTAGACAGCTTAAAATATCTACTTTTAGCACTGACTTAAGGTTATTAATTTATATTGCTATATATATAGGCATTCCAGTCGTGGACCGGAATCCTATCGTGCAGGGAGTGTACAAACACAGACACAAAAAAACCTGCCTAGGGTGTCAGATTGCTTCATACCTAGTAGGTCATTTGGTTCAGTTCCCTTATGTTCAAGGTAGGAACTGTTTTGAGTTTCATATTAAAAAAAAATGCCAGTTTGTCATCCTTAGTGTTACTGCTGTTTCAGAAATGCACTGAATGTTCAAAACCTCTGTGAGGAGCAAAATGTGGTTTCATTCCACAACAAACCCATGTGCCTTTCTTCCTCCTCTTATATAACAACTGTATAGGATGGATGTTTCAGTGAGCTTTTAAGATGTGTAGGTGGGAAAAAAAATCTTCCTTCTGCATTGTGACTCTTGCTGAACTGCTTCCCCTCGCCTACCCCCCTTCCCACTGAGAAGCAAGGCAATGAGGGTACATTTTTTTCATTCTGCTCACAGAGTCTGATCTCAGGTTTTCCTCACTAAGAGGTATGAAATAAAGAGAAGGTTTATCCTTTGGCTTAGTGTCTTCCTGGAGTTGGTCTAACAATAGGATGTGGATAGAAAGGTTGTTCCTGGTCCAGGCCCTGCATTCCTCAGCGTTCCCTTTTCTTAACCCTTGCTGAGCGAGTGGAGTCAGCTCTGACCTGGCTGAAAAAGAAATCCCTTTATTCGGTCCATCTCACCCCAGCAATGCTGAATCGCTAAATGAACATGCAGAAAGCAGCAGGAGCATACTGCTGCCTGAGGAGGGAGAGCTGTCCCTTTAGGGCAGCCTGTCTTACATCAGCTTCAGCTAACAGTGTGGTTTTTCAACACAGCTGAGCTAATCCAGTGACTGCTGTCCACAGCCACACATCCATACCATCTTTTTTTGCTAGCACTGGCATTCCTTTAACTATGGTAAGCCAGTTCAGGTTATTAACTCACGGAAAACTATTCAGTATTCCCTTTTGTAGGGGGAGTTTTCAATGGCAGAACATTGTGGAGCTCAAGGAGCTGGGCTAGCAAAAGGAAAGCAATGGAAACGCAGCAGGAGGGAGGCTTGACATTATGATGGTAGCTTAACCATAGCAGTGTGCCTGATTAATCTGAACAGGTACCTTAACAGTTCATGAGCTTTTTGTAATCTTAATTTACAAAGCTATTTTGTATGTAAAAACTGTTAAATCCTCCAGCAAACAGAGAACTATTATTACTGTAAAGATCTGAGATGGCTCCACATATGTCAGATCATTATTGAATAATTATTTGCTCAACTACAGCACTGCAAAGTTACGAGCTAGTCATATAATACAGGTAGGCAAAATAGTGCATTTGTAATCTTATTCGAGAATATCATCCCAGGAAGATACTTTGCTATTTCAGTGAAAAGCAAATTGGAATTGAAACTTTTTTCCCCGCCTCTGCACATTAAAGGTGTGTGGTGTCACCTCATGAGAAGTTTGAATACCATAGGAATGCAGTGCTCCAAGAAAATTGTATAAATGGCTAGGTTTATTGTATGTGGGGATTAGTATAGATAAGAAGCATAAGTATTTTAGGTTACTTGAGTTTATTCTTCCTGATCAATCTCCTATTACTCATAACTGCTTTTGTCTTCTACCAATCTTCCCTTATTCTTTAGCAGACTCACAACAAAAGAGAAAATATTTTCTTAATACGTATTCTACGTATTAGTTTAATCAGGATTAAAACCTATCTACAGAGATTTACAGACATATAATGATACTGGATTATGTTAAAGCTCTAAATTTGAACAGCAGCTTTTTTGTTGAAACAGATCACCAAAAAATACACCACTCTCTGAGTCTGCCTGTATGTAATTAAGCATTATTGGCTGCAGGTCCCTAGTCAGTGAGTTGAAAGAGGACTTTGACGTTCCTGGAGTTACTTTGAGGTTTCAGTGGAAGGCATACACGACCACACTTGTTGAGATACACAATTAACAAGAACCAAATCAGACTCCCTCGCTTCCTTGTGCATGGCTAGATGAAGAGTGTTGTGGTTTCACCCAGGATCTTTGGCATGAAGTCCATAACAGAACAAAAAGGAAGGAGTAAAGGTGTTAGTTACTTTGCCTGAACAAATGGCTGTTTCATTGTTTGCAGAAACACATCATAGAACAGCCCCGGCTTTATCCTAATATTACAGGCGCATGCACGAACGTGTATGTAATTCATACATCTGGGTACAACCCTGGTGCATGTATCTCAGACAACAGTAGTTGTTTTCTACAGCTCAGAAAACGTAATACAGATAATACTTGAAAATTGCCAAATGATTACTTGTGTTGTCCAATTTCAAACACCTTGACATGTTTTTTGAAAGTAATCAGCATTTTACAGCGCTTTCTGATCACAGCACAGCTCTCACTTGACTATAATGGAAGCTTCCTTCTGACTCTGAAGAGCTTGGTTTAGATGGTTTGTCCTAAGCTCCACCATGGAGCAGCGCTGGAATCCAGGTTCGCTGGATTCATACCAGAATGATATTTACTTACTGTAACTGTGGAGACCACCTTTTTTCCTCTTACCCTGTCGTCTTCATTTCACATACTCTGATATTGGCAGGTAAATAAACTAGAGATCCTGTAACCTCAGTTGTCTTCAGTGCACCATCATGTTTCACTCTCTGAGAGGCTCTGCTGTTTGGTGAACTGAGTGTGGGCAGGAATCCTTTGGAGGAAATGGGTAAATGAAGCCTGTATTGTAATGCACAGCTAATTAACCCTGCATTTTTAAACTTCTCAGTTCTTTCTGCTCCATTATAATTTTCTGAGTCTAATGGGGTTGAAAGTATAATTTTGCTTGAAAGAAATGAAAACTAAACTAGTGGCAAGGAGTTTTCATCATGAAAAATGATGTCGCAGTTGTTACGTAGGTCACTAGCTGGACTTAGACCTCTTGCATGCACTTGCACCTGAGGTTACTGAATAACCGCTCTGCAGGAATGGGCTGTTATCTCCTGTGTCAACCTGCTGCTAGAAACCATACACGGAATTTAGCCACGAGTACTCTAGGTGGTTTGTTATCAGTGTGTGAATGTAGATACGGAGAACTGACAAGATTACTTCTGGTTTCTCTGACAAGTTATATTCCTCCCAGTACAAACCTCTGTGCACTGACTTGTCCTCTGTTCCTGTCTGATCCTGTCCAACTCTCACCTCACTTGGCTTCTGCCTTCCAGCTCTTGTGCTTGCGTGTCACCCATCTCCTGTGGCAACCTTAACTTGCCATCTCCTAATTTGTATGCCTGAGTATGCAGCCTGGTGTTTCGGTGATCTCTTTCAATGATCTGATCTTGTGTGAGCCATGCTATTCAGGGATACAATCTCAAGTTATATGATGTGTGCTTCAACACGAGTTTGGAAGTGGTGGCAGGATTAATGCTATGAGCTAACAAACTGAATCAGACTGTATCTGATCACGATGAAGTCATCCAAGAGAACAGCGGTAGATATGCTTACCCACAGCATGTTTTTTTGAGATACTGCAAATGCAGTATGGACAAACCTCTTTAAATTGTTGGCAATTAACATTTTTTTGTTTTGCGCTGAAATTTGAAGCATTTAATTACTTTCCTCACGCTGCTATAAATGCTTTTTTGTTAGAGGTTTGTCATCTGCACCACCGAGTTTTAGTGCACCTAGTCCAAGCAAACAAAAATTGGTTAACCCTTAACTCTATCATGCTAAAAGGTGAGATTTTTCTGAACTGCTGGTATAAAGGGGGAGAACTGCTGAGATGTTTAAGCTGGATAAAGATTTTTCTCCCCAGTGCTTGTCTAGTCTTGCTGCTTTTACTTGGGATATAACAGCAAATAACCATCGTATTTCATTTTTCATAGATGCTACCAGACCTGAAGGCAGACAACCAGAGGCTAAAAGATGAAAATGGGGCCTTGATCAGAGTTATAAGCAAACTTTCCAAATAAAGGGTTTACTACAGCAGCAGATAACGGTATTGCACATCACTAGTAACTCCAGTGGACCATAGTGTGGCAGTCACTGGAAGTGTGGGAAGATCCCTTGGAGACTGTCATTTTCAGATATCCTGCCAAACGCCCTCTTACCTGTGTGTTTTTTTGTATCAAGATCATTGTTTCTGTTAAAATGCAGCTGCTGAGAAGATAAAATGACTGAGAAATCTTGTTTACAGCTACAGCATAATAAGGAAAGTGTTCAAGGCCAGATACGCCTCAGATATTTAACCAGTAAGCCTTAGTTGTACATAAACACTTTTACATCAACAAAAGCTTTCAGCTCTCACAGAAGACAGTTACTCAATAATGTTTTTGTTGTGCCACAATTCCCAGTTTTTTTCTATACTCAGTTTTTCTTTAAATGTTAAGTTTGAATTTTTCTTCCCTTCTAATTATTCATGTAACGGATTTTCTTGTACAGTGTTTTCACAGCTTTACCATTTGCCGAGTCCACACACCCTTTAAAATTACATATTTGTGTAGCTACCTAGAGTTGTATTGTCCAACCACCTGGAACAGAGATGTTTGGTGGAACATTTGCTTTCACTGTTTGTGCAATATGCATTTATTTCCTATACAAAATGCTTTAAAAGTCAGTTGAAACTAGAAATATTTTAAGAGTCCTGTTTTCTGCCTTTATTGGTCACTTTAAAAAAAAAAAAAAAAGTTTGTAGTGAAAGATGTTAGATCCTGTAATCGTCACATTCATTTGAGCAGGTACTGAGTGATGCTGTATATATAAATGTGTACTGGTTTGATTTTTCAGACCACCACGTGGCATGCTTGAATATATTTCCCTATTGCAAATGTCTGTTAATGCAAATTAGGCTACTCCAGAATAGTGTGTTTAACAAAATTCATTAATTTTTATGGTATAAAGAATTTAGACATTGTACATTGTATGGAGCCCTATCTTTACAAAAGGTCTAAGCTATATAAAATACTTTATTATCTTTTCCTCCCATTTTTTTTTTCATTTGATAGTGTTCACCATAATAAAAAATTGCATAAATATAACTGCTTCACTACATTTCACATACCTGTATTTATCTGAGTGCTGTCCAAAACTGTTGTGCTAGCCAAAGTAATGTACTAAATCATTTGAAAAACATAACCCATTACACTCACATTAATGTTTATATGCACTGTTGTTGCCATGTGAGAAGGCATCCAATTTGATAACACCATCATGTCAGACCATTTTATACATTTCAGTGGCCTTTAAAAACAAAAAAAGTACTTAAGTGAAAATCGCTTTTGTTAGAAACAGCTTTTATATTTTCACTAAACCATTCAAAATACGGCATCCTATTGGCACATAGTTTATTGCCTAAAACCACTGAACGGATCAGCCATTAAAACAAATTGTACATTGTAAAGCTTGTAGTAGCTATTGTATTATTGATTATATTGTATACTATATTAAATGTGAATTTGTACCCCTTCATTTAAAAAGGTCATTGTGTTCTACTGCCTACTTGGGGGGTGGGGGCTAGTTTTACTGGGGTGGGATATGTTTTGGTAAGGAAGACACGATGTCCTCTCTCTGTTGATTGGTTTTTTGAAGATGTGAGGTTATGCTCTTACTACCAAGCTCAGGATTCTTGATTTTAAAGGTACACGGATAGTTTGAGATATCTTATTGTAATTGATCTGTATGAGAGGTGGGTCTGAACCATAGGGACTTCCATTGTTTTACGCTAACATAAAGAATTGAATGGCTGCAATGTATTGAGTTCTGTTACAAGACAGTTAGGCATATTCTGAATTATATTTGGTAAAGTTTGGGTGCCTGTGAATGATTAAATACGTGTTTCTAATATTTTAGTGTTTTATATTTAGGTTATTTATTCTTTATATCTAAAAAATGAATGGCTACTGTGCTATATTGATTTTATTGGTAGTACTGAGCAGACCTTGTATCTGCATGAAACTAGTTGCAAAACCCACTATTTTGGGAAAAAAAATTGTATTTTGACATATACAAATAAAATGAATACAAACTATTTTAAATGTGTGAAAGTTTTACTGAGAAGACATTGAAATTTGTTATGAATTTAAACCATGTTATAAGTTTGCTATTTAAATTCTTTGGTGGGCATTTTTCATTCATTGCGTTACTTGGATGCAAGGTTCAAGTACCTTTCAAAGATTGTAATCAAATTGTGATTATTTGCACATCGTTGTACATGCACATCTGTAAATGCAACAGTAAAAATGCCATATTTATGCAATCTGTAACATCTTGGACAAATGTTTATATATTTTACATAAACCTGTCTGTGTGCAGAATCTGAGAACCATTTGTTACGTGGTATTAACCGAATCTCACAAAGCAACTCCTCGACTTGTGTCACCGTCTTATTGTACTGATGGTGTTGTAGATCAGACACATCCCCAGAAAATCCAGCTACCGCGGTGGGAAAATGGGCAGGGGAGAACTGTTCTATTATTTAGGAGACAGTTTACATACGAGAAACCTACTATTGCTGGCTGCTGATGCTGGCAAGCTTCCTTAAGCGACTAATGGCTTAAATGATAATTCAAAACAGCCACTTAAATTTTCAGGGGACTTGTCACAGCGCAGAAAGGGATCTTTGTGTCCCAGAATTAACACCAAATACACACGGCAGCATGGAAGTAGCTGGTGCAGGAGAGCTAAGAGGCAAAGGGCATGGCCAGAACCAGCCCCAGCCATGGAGGAAGCCGTAACCTGGAGGGGAGGAGCGGCCGGGGTGGGAGAGCAGCACGGGCAGCTGAGCGCGGGGAGGTGGCGTGGCTGCGCAAGGACTGCCCGGCCTCGGTGGCTCCAAACAGTAGCAGTTACCTGGAAGAAAAGGATGGGGAGCTGGGGAGTGTCATTTTTGCCTACCCCTTCTCATCATAAACAATTCCCTCTGGACTTTCCCAATTCCTGCCACACACCGCTTTCAGGCTGTAGCCATTTCCTTGCCAGGTTCCAAAAAGAGCAGTTACAATTCATGTTGTGTAGGTTGGTGCTTTTGTTTGCTCGGCACCAAGTCCAAAACATGAGTCTCGGTGTTCCTCTCCCTCAGAAGCACCTTCCATGCTAAGCTTGTACACAGGTGAACATCAAACTAATGGGTATGAATCTTACCTGTGCAGTATTCCTAGCCACTGTGGTCTTTTGGTGGTCTTTTAAGAGCAAATGCATCATCGCAGAGCAAGTGTTCTCGCGTTTCTTTTTTAGAAAGAGTAACTATTTACACGTCATCTTACAGAGGAGGGAAAAAAGCATGCTTTTGGGGAAGGTATCTGCCTTAGGAGATGTGCGTCAAGGGAGAAATTTTAATTATTTCCTTAACCTTCATCACACAGAAGTGGGCTCCATACCAGACGGCTCCTACCCTGCTAGCTGACTTAGCCGTGAGGTTTATAGTCTGGAGTGAGAGCTCCGCTTCATGCCAGAAACATCCGTATGACAGTCGACAGGAAACCTCCACGAAGAAGAGGAGGTGGCAAGGAGGAAGCATGCCACGCCGCCGGGCGTGGAAAGGCACCACCATGTCAGAAAACGAACAGTTGATGTGGAGAAAGGTAGGCGACACATCGGAACAAAGCTGGTCAGAAGAGTTCGGGGCCCCATTGCGTCTGAGCTCCTGAACAGAGAAAAATTCTCCGAAGTTAGCAATCCCGGGAATTATGCCTTGCTGCTGGCTCGTGCTGCTGCTCAGGGGAGGTACTAATTTCCTGTTAAATGGAGCTGTGATGATGAAAATAATCGTTACACTGACTCTTCCTTGACCTGGGTGATCCTGGAAGTGGCCTGACTCTGCAGCTGGCACCTTGCGGCGCCTGTACGGGCATCTCGAGGTCTTACCCACCCGTGTAGCGCACCGGCTCCTTGGGAGAGGAACACGCGCCCTTTTGTCTCCGTCGGGTTGCCTGGGGTCTTGCGGCAGAAGTGTGAACGGAGGCGGTCGCATCCGCCACGCCGCAGGGAGCGCCCAGGCCTTCCGTGGCCCGTCCAGTATGGAAGGTGTAGGCAGCCCTGGTTGTAGTTACACTGAAAGTCACGTTTCCCCTTCCAGTGGTAGCTTCAGCTTCTCTAACTTGATGTGATGCAGTGCGGGATTTAGCCAATTTTGATACTTCTAATTGTGCAGCTGAGAGGTTAATATGTTTTATAGATAAAATTTAATTTCCAGCTACAATCTGAGGGCCTGTCACAGCAAAACACAACACAAATTCACTACATAATGTACAGTTCAAAAAAGAAAAACTCCACAGCCATACAAACATTAAAAATAGGCTCCACAAAAAAATTCTCTAAAGAGAGTGGAGAAACAATTGTAACTGCATTGTAGAGGGTTGCTTTCCCACCTGCTTTAAATCTTGGAATAGTTTTGTTGCAGCTCTGCTGGTCACCTCTGCAAAATTACAGGGTTTTCCCCATGCAGGAATAGCCAGTCTGCCTGTTGGGGGGCACCGGAGAAACAATTTTCTGAAGTTTTTCAGAAGAAGCTCTCGCTGTTCCTGGTTATGTACACAGTGTTAACATTTAGCTATGGTGATTCAGCTTCCTCGAGTTCTTAGGTCAAAGCCACTAATAACAAGGGTAAAAAAATGCTGGTGACCAGACTGAGTTACTGGCTTTTCGTTTGTTTTGATCCCAAGAGCAGCAGTTGGTGTTGGTTAGAGAGCCCTAGCAAGCGGGACGGTGCTCTGCCTCAGCATACATTTAAAGTAAGACTAGAACAGTCCTAAAGGTGACTGCAGGTTCCTGCATAGAAGAGAGAATTAAAAAAACAACCAAGACCTCCCAAACTGACAATGAATCGCTCACACTTTAAAGGGAGAGCTGCTGCCACACTGATGAAGTCATCGGCTATTCTTGCTTGTGTCAGCACCTCCCCATTTTATGTTACTGATTAGATAGGAAAAGTATGTAGCCTTTAGAGAAAGGAGGAACTGTTCGTTTTTTTCATATAAAAACATCACCTGTTGGACGTCTAATGTTTCTGATCTGGCCCAGGGATAATTACAGCAGGGACAAAAGACCCACATTCCAACTCTAATTATTTCACCCTTCTTACTTGGGTTCGACATGTCTGTTTTGCAAACCTATTAAAGCTTAGTAGAAGTAGTTAGCCAAGACAGCACCATTTATCTCCCAGTGTGGTCTTTTCCCTTTGTTTTATTTATTTGCTGGAGAGGGAAAAAAAAAATAATGGGGGGAGGTGGGTGAGAAGAACCTATTTATTTTCTTGGTGCTGTCTTTTGGTGGTCCACTACAGAGTCCTTTGAGCAGAGACTCCCCGGGATGAATTCCTCTTTTAGCAAAATGGTGCAGGGAGAAGCCGCTGCAGATCTCGCTGTCCTGCGCGCCCCATCTGCCCGCACCGCCTCCGGCAGCACCCCCGGCACGGCTGGCTGCTGCACCTCCCCTGCCCCCTCATCCTCCCAAAACTAAGAAAATTGACAGCCCTGCTGCCCTCTGTTGTGTTTACATTATATACCCCTGTTCTAATGATGTTTCTACCTCAGAAAAGGACAGGCTGGTCTGAGGGAGTTGCTACATGACAGCTAAAATAAAGCTACTGCTCTCTGGGAGTGGTTACCTGGATCCGTCTTCCAAGGAAAAGAGCCTGACTCAATTACATCAGCTGGTACAAAATACACGTTTACACAGAGTTTACACAAGACATGTGTAGCTACACAGTCCAGTCACTGCCCTGAAGGAAGAGTTAATGAAAAAGTTAATTCATTTAAAAATAAAAATCCACATTTACATAAACTGCTGATACCATGGGCACAATTCTCCAACTGCTATCAGCTCACCTCTATTTTTAGCTGTAAGAAAAGCAGCAAATTACACTAAGTTCTTTCTTCCCACTTAATCCATGGCTATAGGTGCTGCATTATGTTAAGTAAATTGCCTAGTAACTCATCCTCAGCTTCCCTTGTAGAAGATACCAGTGCTTTGTGAAAATAAGGGCTTTCACTACAGGCTTTTATTATGCTGCTTTAGTCCCCTGCATAGAATCACAGAATCATAGAATAGTTTGGGTTGGAAGGGACCTTTAAAGGCCATCTAGTCCAACCCTCCTGCCATGGGCAGGGACACCTTCCACTAGACCAGGTTGCTCAGAGCCCCGTTCAACCTGACCTGGAATGTTTCCAGGGATGGGGCATCCACCACCTCTCTGGGAAACCAGGGCCAGTGTTTCACCACCCTCATTGGGAAAAATTTCTTCCTTAGATCTAGTCTAAATCTGCCCTCTTTCAGTTTAAAACCATTACCCCTTGTCCTATCGCAGCAGGCCCTGGCAAAAAGTCTGTCCCCGTCTTTCTCATAAGCCCCCCTGAAGTACTGGAAGGCTGCAATAAGGTCTCCCTGAAGCCTTCTCTTCTCCAGGCTGAACAACCCCAACTCTCTCAGCCTGTCCTCATAGGAGAGGTGTTCCATCCCTCTGATCATTTTGGTGGCCCTCCTCTGGACCCACTCCAACAGGTCTGTGCCTTTCCTGTGCTGAGGGCTCCAGAGCTGGACACAGGACTCCAGGTGGGGTCTACCAGAGTGGAATAGAGGGGCAGAATCCCCTCCCTTGACCTGCTGGCCACGCTTCTCTTGATGCAGTCCAGGATGTGGTTGGCCTTCTGGGCTG
>NW_010522832.1:26631-26884 GCF_000687285.1 Phaethon lepturus
CCCCCTCGGCGGGCCTGCTCTCGCTCCCTTCATCCCCCAGCCTGTGCTGATTCAGGACCGCAGCAACTCTATTTCAAATTATAAAAGGGGGTGGCAGGAGGAGGCAGCAATGCTGCTTAGGGACAGAAGTGCTCATACTACTTTCCCCGTTTCTCCCTAGAAGGAAGGGCACAGAGATCAGTTTTCAGGCCGTGGAGGAGCCCCAGCCTGGGGCAGGGCCGCTGGTGGGCGGCTGAGCTGGGAGGTGGCACCG
>NW_010522833.1:0-6598 GCF_000687285.1 Phaethon lepturus
GCCCTGAGCCTCCCGGGCCGCCGCTGCCCCGCGCAGGCGGGAGCGAACCCCTGCAGGTCACGAACCCACAAATCCAAACGAAGCCGTGTAACCACATGGGCTTTCTGCTGCTGGACTGGGCGTGCAGACGTATGCTTCAAGTCCTCCTGCTCTGATGACAGGTAAAAAAATGAGGTTTTAACAAATGATCCCATGAAGAACGGGAAGGAAAATACTACACAGTCCGATGCAAGGCCTGAGAGCAGAGCAAGCCTCTGGCTTTGGGGCAGCCCCAGGGCACCCCAGCACGACCAAGTCTCTCTCCATTATGTTTGACTAAACATTTCTCAGGGGTCATTACTTCAGCCAGGGAAAAGTGATGGCACCAACTCTAATCCTGCTGGAGAAGAGCTCTGTGCAGGCGATCTCTGGGAGGCGGCTGAGAACTGCAGCCAAGCTGTGGCAGTAGCTGAAGGGGGGGCTCTACCTCGTTCCCCACATCCAAACCGCTGGTGGCTGAGCTGCAAGCCGCGATACTACAGCAATATTAGCAGAAAGAAGTTTTGCTGGGGCTGAGCAGAATTCAATAGCTGGGAACTAGTGCAAGAAGAAATACCCAGCGAAACAAACAAAAAAGCCCTGCTGTCCCTTTGTGTGGAACAACCAGAGAGATCATAGCCCTGTCTATTGAAAAAGAATAATCAATGCTGTTGTTGGTTTTGAAATTACAAGCTATAAGGCTCATCATGCCAAGATGCTTTATTTAATTAAAACAGAAATGTAGCAGATTGATTTTCCACGTTAAATTAAACTAATAATTGTAATGATACATGTAAAAGAGGTGAAGTTCTCTGCTACAAGCAGCTTATGTTAGAGAAGAGAAATGGTTAGAGGAGACCTCAAGCGTAGCATCCGCAGGGTGTGCTGGTAGTTTCATAGATCAAATAAATGCAACAATAATTAGCCCTCCCAAGAGAGTAAAAGAAGCCATGTGTTTATGCAAATCAGTAAAAGGCAATGAGCATCAAATGAGATCTCTACAGTGTTGAGCCAGCTGACTCTGCAAGTCTCCAAAGTGACATATGACCATGGAAGAAGATACAGGTATCTGCTGTTGATGGCAGGGGAGGCTGGTGAATCGCAAGCAGACTAAAAAACCTGTGGAGGACAGATGCCTCCGTACCCTGGTCCTGTGCCACAGAGCTCATGAGAGTCTTTTATGAGACTTCAACAACCCCTGCAGCAGGTACCTTTGCACTTACTGAGGCTCCATGTGTTGCACTTACTCAGGCTCTGCAACACTGGGAGAGAAGTCCAGAGCCCCAGAAATCCCAACTGTGGCTGATGCTACCAATTATCAAAGTCCTCTCTTCGGTACTTGTTTCACTCTTTTTTTATAGGAACATGAAATACCGCAGACCCGGTACCTAAACCCATTGAATGCTGCAGAAGGATTTCTGCCAGCCTAAGTAAGTCTTCTCTCAACAGATGTCATGAAGATGGCTTCAAACCAAGGTAATGCACGCAAGAAAAAGTCATCAATCAACCAGAAGATGCTGTATGCTGCATAGGAGCAGGTTCACCCATTCATTTGCTGAACAGAAATGCAACTTTTATTTAATTCGAGGCTACCATTTTTCCTCTAAAAAGACACCCCTTTTTCTGCTCTTTTTGATAGGAAAATGTTGGGTGCAGTTACATTCCTGCAGAGATCAAGAATTTCAATATTTTCAAGAAGATCACAGGTCTAGGATCAGGGCTAAAGCACTGAAATGCGAGGAACATGAAAGCCTGAATGTTGATTTATGGCTGAGTACAGTGTTTATGTTCCACACATCTTAGAGTGAACGGATGGTTTTGGCAGCACTATGTAGCTCTTCTAATGAACACAGAATGTTTTCTTTCTTCTCTCAGGGAAATTAAAACATCAGTGGGTTCATTGCTCTCTCCTGTTTGATCTGTTCCTAGCTGGACGCACAGATTTTAGAGTGGATGATGATCCTACAGTGACCACATTAAAAAAGCAAACATCTGCCAACCATTAGCACACAGCGGTTTCTGAGATAATGCTCCATTTGTCCCTGCTCAGAGCAGTGTCACACACAGCGTCTGCCTGTCAGAAAATGGTAGGATTATTGCAGTATTCTAGCTCCTTTCCCCCAAAATTGTAGGAAAGGTCATCCAGATTCCAGTTACTTTCTTTTGTAAGTAGGACAGGCTGACGGGGTTTTGTAAAGCTCTTGAAGAAGAAACTGAGTCATTACTGTATGGATAGGCAAACTTTATTCTACTATTAACACAATATGCTAATATTTGCTCGTCTCTATTTCTGATTTTTTCCCTTTGTTTTTAATTGAATGAAATAACATGAACTGAATACAGTCGCTACTCTTCCCCTAAAAAACATATTGGCTATGTGGCTGTTCTACAAAAGTAATTTACCAAAAGCCCAGCAGTTTATTCTGAGAGAGACAATGGCCAAATCTTAACAGTAAGAACCTGAAGGCTTTCTGCTGTAACAGGATTTAACAATAACTTTTAATTGGCAGTTCAAAGTTAATCCTCAGGGGAAAATGTGATCTGGCAAAAGCATTCAGTCACAGAAAGAAAAAAAAAAATCATTAGACTGTGGGTTTTTTTCTCAGTATTTCTGCAGCTATTGTTATTGGGAAACATTATAGAAATGTGTTGCATTATCTTGGACCAACAAGGCTCTTCTTACATGATACCTTTTATCACTTTTGTACTTCATTTCTCTACCAATGAAAAAAAGGGCAAAAGTTTAAATTTCTCAGTTCTCCTAGTAGGCTATAGCTTTATTTAACACACCTTCTGAAAAGAAAATCATAGGCAAATCCCTTAGACTTACACTATTCTCATCCCTTTTCGTCCCTCGACAGCAGTTTCACATGGCCACAAGACTAAATTTTTTCTTCTCTTCCTACTCAAACAGCATCCCCAAAGGCCTGCAATAAGGAACAACTTCTCCTCCTAGATTTAGCTGTAGGAAAAGCCCATAACCCAGACAATTCTTCTCATTAACTCACCAGCCCTAAATTTCCACAATTCTGTCACACATGGTTTCCCTTCTTTGTTCCAGTGATGTCCAAGACTAACTCGTGGTGACCTGCTTAACTCAGAAGAAAGCATATGGGTGCTTCAAGAGACAACTGATGAGGTCCAAATTAGTCTCCCACCGGTAGACCAAAGCCTGCATCGAAAGCTAAGATTTCGGCAACAATTCAGGAGCTGCCCTCATGAAGCTACCAGGAACTCTGATGGTAGCATGTGAGGAGACCAACTTCTTTTGTGAGAGTTCAGGTAGCAAATAAGTGCCTGTTTTCCATCTATGACTGCATTAAGAAATACAAAAAGGTTCTTACACACCAGCTGAAACATATCTCTTGAAAGCTGCAGCTCTTCAACATCTGTTGAAGTCATAGATTTTATTCTCAAAAGAAAAAAGCTTACTAATATTCCCCATAAAAATCATGGAGCTAAATTTAAGTGGCTAATCCCCTGACCTCTTGCTTTAAGTTTCATTGAAAACCAAACATTCACAGCTAGTTTGTAAAATCTCAGGCTCTCGGGAAGTGGGACAGTTTCACCCTCTTCCTCCTGCAGCAAAAGCAGGGCTGAGCAGAACAGACCAGCCCATTGTTGGTCTGCAGACCGCACTCTTGCTGGCAGACTGCTCCAGCAAGATGACTGGAAAAATCACAACAGTTTGTTACAAACACAGCCAACATGAGTAAAATCCAAGGAAAGGAATGCTTCAGAAAAGTAAGGGGAGTATATACCTGCTTCACTCATTTTTTATTAAACCATTTTACTTGAGAGATGTATTCGCTCTGCAGCATCAATGTGTTATCTCAACACACAGACCGAAATATACTTTTTAAACATGAATCTTCATGTTTTGCAGACCATGTAGCCCAAAAAAGTAAGCCTGAACTACTTCCCTTACACATAAATAGAACAGGAGGGGCAAAAAATATACATAAAAAAATTACAGTAAGTTTCAGTCCCTAAAGAATCTACAGTTTAAAGTAAGTTAAAACAATCCTATAACTATTTAATATTCTGGGGAAAGTTAATGTTTGAGACAATGTAAAGACAAAAGAAAATGTAACTAAAAGAACCATTCAATATTATAGCATATACCTGATGTGTCTCACTGATGTTTTAAAATGCTGAATGCTCAAGTACATATAAATGCTGTCTAGACACCCTGCACTACTTGCAAAATTTGACTAATTTTTCATATGTAGTATTTGATTGCACATATAAAAATCCTCTCAAAATAACAGAACTACATTAAACTAGTCTAGAAAATGTTTCTGGTAGAAAGATTGCATTTTACCTGCTTTTTTGAAGAATTCTTGAAGCGGTTCTTTTGTTCGAAAATAAAAACCTCCAAAATGAAAAAAAAAAAAAAAGAAGGTGCACAGATGTTAAAGACTTGGTTCAGCTGAGGGAGCCGCAAGATGCCTGGTGTTTTCTGAATAGAGAGTTTATTTGGGTAAATGACTTTGTCGCTGTGGAATTCAGCTCAGTTCTTTGTAGTAAGCATCTCTGGATGAGGAGAGAGTGACATTGCATCCTGTGCACACTCATAAATGAAGCAGGAATTCCCAGATTTGCCATCATGTGATCTCAGTGAGGAACTAGCACTTGACTTACTCCCAGCACCCGTTACTCCCTGCCCAAACACAGCCCTTCAGAAGCCTGAGATGGTTGTAACAAGTGGCAAAGAGAGAAAGACTACACAGACCATGGCTAGCTTCACTGAGCAGAGACTTCACGCGTTGCCCTGAGTTTGGGCAGGAAGCTGGAGGAGAACAGAGTAAAAGTACCATTGTTAAACTGCCACAGAAGTTATAAAAGAGCTGATTTAACAGCTCTCGCTATGAAAAACTGGTCGGAAAAATTAACTTTTTCTGCCATCAGCAAGTACTAAAAAGATTATCCTGACAAACACTCATTCTCTTTCTTTGTACTGGAATTTCAAAGATTTATGAATTACACTGCAGTACTCAATGTAATGATAATTAAGCATCACACCAGCCAAACTCTTTTTGCCTGTGTCAGACAAAAACTGATAAAAGATAATATAATCTACATTCCCCATCCAGTATATGCCAACTGGAGAAACAGATGCTACTTTAATATCATAGCTACAAGCAGAATAACACAAAGGAAAATAATACAAAACTCATTCTTCACAAAGAGAATGATGCTATTGACATTTTGCCTGGAAGAACTGCATGTTATTAAGTAGTAATGATAGTTTCTGCTAGCTGAGCCTTCCTAAAGAAGCAATTGCTCTTGAAAGATGAGTAACAATTTTTGACCTTCTGAGGCTCAAGGCAGAGACGCACACTTCCAGCTCCCGCAGAATTATCCATAAGGTCATCAATAGTTATCTAACTCCAATGTTCTCATTTGATGTGCATCACGGATGTGCATTCACGGACTGTCTCTTCTCTCGCTGCTGGGGAGAGGCACTCACTACACGAGTCCAGTGAGGGAATGCAATAAAGTGGACCATTGTGCAGCTGCTATTAAAGTGTTCCATTTGTGCTGCTGCTGGAGGCACTTAATTGTCCAAAAGTGTGTTCTTCAAAGCTTTTTTTTTCACTCCTAGGCTGTAGAGCACATGTAATGGCTGCTCTTCTATTGTAAAATGGGTTCCAGTTTAATCTGATTGTCTACAAACACCAAGGTGACAATAGTTTAGGCTCTAGGAAGTTATTTACACCCCCGTAACTCAGGAAGTGCCTGGTCATGTTTTGTGAATGCAAACTTATTCATACCTATCCCGGTATCACAGGACAGCTACCCTGACTGCTCTAGTGTGGCAATAGACCTGCCAGCATGAGACAGGCCTTTTTAATCACAGAAAATGTAATTTCAATGAAAATATTAATTTACAGATACATTATAAACATACAGATGTCCTCCCATCTGATTTTATGCAGAAAAGTGAATCCAGTTCTCCTGTCCAAGATTATTCTGATACAAAAAGGAATCCCTTTATTAAGATAAATTATTCACCTCTGACTTTATAATAATTTATTTTTATTTCTATTGCTTAGATGCTGCAGCCATGGCTGAGGACCCCAAACCAGGAGATGCTGTAAAAACAGAGAAAAAGATGATACAGTTGGTATCAAGTTGATATCAAGGAGCGAGTAAGACATCGCTGATCTGCATAGTAATTGTAGTATTTCAAGAGGGATACATCAAAGGGATGCAAACGATCGTGTTTGCCATAAGAGTTCACCAAACACCCATCACCTCATTTAACCTACATTTCCATTAAGATTTGTGGTACATCACTGAGATAGCCATATTAACAGTGGAGGGCCAAGCAGAAAACCCAAGAAGTCAGAAGAAATGTTTCCTGTGAAGTTTATTTGTTAAATAAGCAACTTCACGCACTCTAGTGAAATGGGAAATAAAGTCATGTTTTTTAATCTGTTTCCTATAAACCTTTAACTGGAGACCTAGCCATAGAAGTGAGGACATTGCCTGGTATACACAACTAACCTAAAATCTGCATATAAATTCATGACAATTTGGAGGCCACTGTGCACACAGAAACTACAAGTTCCTG
>NW_010522833.1:6629-21827 GCF_000687285.1 Phaethon lepturus
TGATGCCATGGACTCTCTGTGCTCTTTCAGACTTTCTGAAACTGTGTACACCACCAGGTTGGAAGGAGCTGCAGCATTTCCCTCCCAGGTTATAAAAAGCCTGGAAGAGTCAAGACTACCCAGACAAGTGTACTGAAGAGATTAACTGAAGTGATTCTCACCAGTCTGCAGCAGCAGCAGAAAGTTGCCCAGCATCAAAAATAGGAGCTAAGGCATCCTTGGGGAAAACTGATAAAGATGAACTCAAGACACTCAGGATACATGGGACAAAAAAAAAACGGGGAGCACCTTAAGATCACCTTATGGTAGAAAGGGGTTTTAGAAGTATGTATGTCGGTTGTGGATACTTTGCAAAGAGCAGCTGAGCAGACCTGAAAGACTCCATAGTTCAGAAGACATCAGATACACTTCAGTAGGCTGAGTTGGGTCCTGAGAAACTGAGGCTGATGTCTGAGCATGATGAGAAACAAGAAGGAAATACATCTAGGGCTTATTATTATTTTCCTAGATCTGTAAATCAAGGGCAATAGGAACTTAGAAAAAGCATGCAAAACCAGGCAAAACCACCTCCCAGAGCTGTGCAGACCAGGAGATGTAGGGCCAGCATCCAGACAGGTCTTGACCAAAGCTGTGGCACAACAGAAACACCAAGTATGTGAATGGCTTTATGGGTTATAGAGATGCAGGTGTCAATGCAGAGGCTGGAGTATAAAGCAGGCAGAAGTCTAAAAGGGATGAATCAATAAATCAAGTCCAGTCAGTTGTATAAAAAGTCTATTCCTAGCAAGACAATCAAAGGGTGGCTGAGGGGAAGAGGTTAAGGGGAGAATGCAACCAGTGGACAGCTGGGACAGACAGGCTTACAAATTAATGTTGGAAAGCCGAGACTGAGGAGGTGTCCACAAAGAGATACAAATGAAGACTGAAAGGCTGGAGGAGGCTCAGGCTGTCAGATGTGCACAGGACACTGAAGGTCACACGATTATTTTGCTTCCTTAATTGTGTTAGTAAATTAAGGAAAAAGCAGCAAGATAACTCATATAATTGCACTAGAGAAAGTGATGCTTAGCATATACCTTGTCTCTGAAAACAATGCATTCGGCGTGCTGCTGATGAACTACATGGAAAAGCACACCTTGTGCTTGCAGAAGAATCTGCAATGGGAGTAAAAACATAAGCAAAAAATACTAGTAAATCATGAAATCACATCTAGAAAAAACTACAGAGAGAAAGCTGTGATGTTGCTCAGTTTGACTTAGGATTTCATGTCCATCAGTCTGTACAGTGAAGCTAACTGGGGTCTGGACTCAAACTCATCTTTTTTCTAATACTGAGTTTTGAAACTTCTCAGCTTCCACAAACTAATACTGACCAGGGCTAGGTGGCAGACCAGGTTTGGTTTTAGTTTCATTATCTGTTTTTTTCAGAGCAAAATCGTGGTTTCCAGCACGTCCTATAAATGTTTTCATGAGGCAAATCACCATGTGCTTCTGTTTTTCACGTTAAGATAGATAAATAAATAAATAGATAGATACGATTTATTTATTTATTTATTTAATAAATTAACAAATTTTATTTAAAATTAATTTAGCCCACATATGCTAAACAAGTCCCTGCTGTAGCAGTGGATAAACACTTGTTTCAGTAGGGAATAACATGCCTGCAAACAGGCTGGCCGTTGTGTGACACTTGCGTAGCTCAGACCAACAGGGAGGGGCTTTCGCATTCCTGACGGATTTTCCAGGCGGGAGAGTGCTGCCTGATCGACCCTGGGGTCTGGGGGTGGAGAGGGACAGTGGGGAAGCCCACTGGTGGTGGCCTCCACCCATGGAAGGGGCGACTCCTCCACCCACCGTCTCATCCCCTCCCGCTGCATTGCCGTCCTGTGTGAGACCTGGGTGTCTAGCCTAAATAAATAAAGATACAGACACCTCTAACGGACAAATCATCCCAGCCTAAAGCAGGGAGGGGTTCATGATGGCAAAATTTTGGTGTCTACACAAAAACCAGAGGTCTGTACCCCCACTTGTATTTCCTGGAGATGCAGGGCCAAGGCAGTCAGCAGTCTAAGAAAGGAACCCCCAACCACAGCTAAGTGTCTACTGCAGGATGAGATTAAAAACTCTCCAGGCTGTATCGACTGTATGGATGAAGTCTCTGTGCCCAAAATGGAGAGAACAGACACCAAGTTCACATGTGGACACTTCTGCCTTAGACACCTAGATTTAGAAGGGATGAAGGTGACACAGTTTAGTGGTTCCCTGGAGGGGGATTCCTACATGTCCTGCACAATGAGCAGGAAGAGGGAAATGCCTTTGCAAGGGATTTTTGTAACCAGGAACGATTTGGTCCCCCAAGGGAGGTGTTCACATGCACCCCGCTGTAGCTGCACCGCTGTTTCCCCGTGTTCCCTGGAGCTGCCCTGAGCAAATGCACGCCAGGATCAGACAAGCCTGAGTCCAGCTGTGCCCGGGCTCCTTCCTCATCTGCCTCGTCTGTTCCTTTCTCCTCTAGTTATCATTTTTCTACTTGTATGCTCCTGGCTCTTACTCTTGTTTCCTACCCCTGTGAGGGCCTGTCTGCAATATAGATGAAATCTGGAAGGGAGAAGGATGCTGAGAATGGAAGCGAGAACTGGTGAAGACACAGGGGCAGCAAAGTCCATTTGCTCAACACCAACCTGAACAGCGTAACTTTTTTCAGAAGGGAAAGTAGAAAGGTGAAAGACATGGTGGTGAGAGGAGGAAATCTAGTCTACGGTTTATACCTGCAAACCATCCAGCAGTAGTGAGTGTGACAACTGGCTGGCTTCCTCTGCTGCTACTGAACAGGAACAGTACAGTTTTCCAGCAACGCTGCCCACTCAGTGGCAAGTTAATAGTTGGATGTTGATTTACCACCTTGAGTTGACCATCTGTCCTGGTTTTGGCTGGAATAGAGTTAATTTTCCTCTGAGTAGCTAGTATGACGTTATGTTTTGTACTTGTGCTGAAAACAGTGCTGATAATATAGAGATGTTTTAATTATTGCTGAGCAGTGCTGACACGAAGTCAAGGCCTTTGCTGCTTCTCACACCAACCCCACCAGCAAGGAGGCTGGGGGTGCACAAGAAGTTGGGAAGGGACACAGCTGGGACAGCTGACCCCAACTGACCAAAGGGACACTCCACACCATATGACATCATGCTCAGCATATAAAGCTTGGGGAAGAAGAAGGAAGGGGAGGACATTCAGAATGATGCCGTCTGTCTTCCCAAGTAACCGTTACGTGTGATGGAGCCCTGCTTCCCTGGAGATGGCTGAACACCTGCCTGCCCATGGGGAGTGGTGAAGGAATTCCTTGTTTTGCTTTGCTTGCGTGCGCGGCTTTTGCTTTGCCTGTTAAACTGTCTTTATCTCAAACCACGAGTTTTCTCCCTTTACCCTTCCAATTCTCTTCCCCCCATCGCACCGTGGGGGAGTGAGTGAGTGGCTGTGTGGTGCTTAGTTGCCGGCTGGGGTTAAACCGCGACACCATCCAAGAAGCCTGTTGTGATATATGCCAGAGCTGAACAAAACAAACTCAATTAACCAGCAAACTTAAGTGAAGGATTCACCTTCTGGAGCACGCAGGAACAAGCAGCCACTCCAGCCAGGGCTGCAGCAAGGAAAACCAGAGGGAATACATCTCTAGCAGCCAACCCCGTGATATTTTTCTTTCAGGGTAAGGCTAAGACAGTACTGGTGGTCCTGTCATTCAGACCCCAGCGACATTAAACAAACCTACCCCACACTCTGTATGGACTCTACTATTGGAGGTCTCTGAACGTTTCATATCAAGCTACGGTTTTCGTCACACTGGTCAGCCCAGCACCCAGCGTGCCTCACCAGCGGGGGCGGGGGGGGGCATAAGGAAGAGGAGAGCACCCATGAACTTTCGATCCTTGCTCACAGCATACTGCTGGCAAGGAGACGGGCGCGCATCCCAGCCCTGTTGTCTGTGCCTGGGTCCACTGTGAAAGGCTCCACACAGCAGGTCATGGGATGCAGGCAGGGAGGGATGCAGATAACAATGGTACCCTTTCAGCTCTGGGCCCTGAAAGGTGGCATTCACTGCCTGCCCAACACTGCTCCTGCTCCTGGCTGTAGCCCCTGGCCATCACAGCCACCCCGCACGCCAAACGTTGCCCATCTTTGCAGGCCAGGGAGCTGCTGGACATCTTCAAGGGCCCAAGGACAGGAGAGCAGCATCCAGGTGACACACAGAGGGCTACTAGGACCATTGCATGACCCTCTGTATAAGAATATGCAATTACAAGAGCAAACACCCTTTTATGCATGAGCACCTACGTCAAAACAAGCATGAGACAGTATTCATTGCACAAGAGGAGCTTCATGTTCAAAAGTCATCCCATATCCTTAGGGTTAATCATAACTCAGCTGAGGCAATACAAAGATATTTATCTGTGCAAATCTCTCATCTACATAAAGAAACAAATACTGAGTGGCTCCAAATTCTGCATCTCTCTGCACCTATGCTAGCCTCCACATCTATTCCAGAGTAACCACATATGCCCACTCTCCACTTCCCCACCCTGCACTGGTCTGGAGTGGAGTGAGAAAAATAATTACTCCAGGATAGTTATGCTGGTGTCCATGCAGCAGGAAACTGCAGGCTTAGATAGGGTTATGGAGCCATTATTTCTGTGTGTCAGGCAGAGTGGAGAATATATCTCTAGCAGATGTGAAACTAGTTTGCTTAAACTGGGAAGTTTTCTGAATTTTCATAAAAGCAGGTATTTGACTGCTATGATTTCTCAGTAAAGCTTAACAGCAGTTCACAAGGTTTTTTCTTCCCATCAGAGTTACATATTCCTCTCCTATTTTGTTACTATAAATGTGTATAGCTAATAATAGCTAATAATGAGAATTAATAATACACACATACTTTTTATACAATTCTGCTAGGAAAATTACACCACCATTACACATTACCTACTATGTCCCAGCCCCGCTTCACAGAATCCATGGTATTCGTCTGGTTGAGCAGAAACATCTCCACCTCTGCAGGGTTTAACTCAATGTTTGCCAAACTGGTGAAAAGAATTTTCTTTCCAGACTCTTTAAAGCGTAGCTGACTCCTGTAAGCTCGCCTATAAGTTCATTTTAGAATAAGCCCTCATCTCCACATCAGATTTGAATGGAAGAGACGTGTATTTCACAAGACACTTTCATCTCACTTCACAGTTTTTTTCCTGACAGTTTTTCTTCCTGTATCCTATAAGTGAAAACTGCACGTTTATGATGAGTGATTAAGGATTTAGTAAAAACTCTATTCCACAATGTAACTTCATCAGACCAAAAGCCATACTGAAAGGAAACCAGCTCCGGACCATCACCAGTGGCATCCTCCAGGGACCACAGCCGACCTTGCATTTCTGAGTTACCTATAAATGCTCATCTTTGAAGGGTGGATCTCATCATACAGGGTGCTGAGTACTGCTCAACTTTGGCAACCCGAAGTCCCTCTCGGGGGACAATTCATAACTCAACAGACGAAAGACCTCTGTCATGCCAAAAACCCACCCTCACATAGTATAGCCACTTAGAGCAGTCTGTCATCCCCAAGGTGGCTTTTCAGCCTAGTTGATATTTAAACAAGAGCAGATACCTTGCAACCTCTCCCACCACAGGAGTAGCATGGTTATGATATTATTAGGAGCTACTGTCTTCTTCAGGCAACAGACAAGTTACTGAAAACTCATGAAATGACTCCAAGACCTGCTGCATCAGTAAAGGAGTGCTCAGTAGCTGCAATTCAGCTCTTCCCTAAAAGCAGCAGGAAAGCTGGATCTAGGCTCCGAAGGGTAGAGGGGGCACTGACTACTCCTGCAAACACTGCTGTCTCAGAGTAGTTTTGAGACCACAAAATAACCTGAATCTGCCAGAGGTGCCACAGAGCAGTTGTTTTACCATGTCCCATTAGGCCTCAGCAGCAATTGTCACCACTCTGTAAGAGATGAGAAGGTGATGAGACAGTTTGTATCATTCCCAAATGGAGGAAAACAGCTTGTACAGCTATCTTTCAAATTAAACAGCCTGTAAGGAAGTTCTGCCTAGGGATTTTGTCTCCCCACCTCTCCCCTCAAAGCCTTGCATAAATGGGTATCCCAAAAGCATACTTTGAGCACGTGAGCCGTTTCTGTGGCCAGCTACCATAAACAAATATTTGCTCAAACTGTTTTCCATTAATCATCTCCACATTCTCTAACTCTCACATCTTTGGAAAACAATATCCAGATCAACATTAATTTGTTTATAAATATTTAAGGGCAATCCTACTTGCATTTCTTGGCTGTGTTTATGCTGACCACATCCTTCCCAACTCTTGTGACACGCAAGTAAGCACGGTCACCTTTTGCCTTCTCTTTCCTCTTCCCACTCAGCGCTCAACACTTTGAGGCTGCTTTCATGGGGGTAGCGATGTACATGTTACTGGACCGGTGTGCATTGGTACCGTTTGTCCTTGCTCCCTTTTCAGGACAGCAGCCTTTTCTGGGTGGAAGGAGCCAATTCTCTGCAGTGCACGGCCTTGGCCCCATCAAAGAAATGTGTGTAGCACTCCTACAAGATCACTTTTATCAATGCAGCCTATGTGTTGAAATAGCTTTTCTGTACAACGCAGGAACTTCGATCTCCTGACTCCTGGTCCTGTGCCTTAACCACAGAGGAAGCTTGAAAATCTCCCACAGGCTTCTCCTCCCCTGGTCATGCCTACACACGGGTATCTTATACCACTACGAAATGCCTGGGACCTAGTAAGACCATCTTGGAAGCAAACATCAAAATGGTATTGACATCCTGCAGCATGCAGGCAGTTTTATTTGTTGAGCCAAGACTGAGGGGCAAACCCAGGGGCTTAAGCCAAAAGTGATTTCACCTGTAGCCAAGACAATTGTCACCTGGAGTCATACTTGCCTGTTTTTATGAAGAACTTTATGGCAAACACGTTTCTTAATCCCAGGGGCTCTCCTCCCCTGACACATATAATGCACAATATTTGTCTTCTGATAGTGCCCAGAAAAGGTTAAATAGACTACTACCATTGAAAACAGTTGCCATTTTCACAACAAACAATTTGGATTTGTGGATAACAAACTAGAAAGACAAATTACCTGGCCACAGGATGGCATTCCCACTGAAGAAGACAAGGCCCACAATACCAAATTTGGGTCAGCTTCATACTGGCTCCAGGACAGATGATAACTAACCTTACACTGAACTTGATAACATTTACTTTACCCACCACTGTAATCATTTCAGCAAGTTTGAATTGGTAAAATGAGTCTACACAACTTTTAGTCATCCACGCCGTGGAGCTGTGGCATTTTTGATCTGACAGTAAAAGCCTTGAAGATGGACTTCCAGCCCCCTGACCCAACAGTGCCGGATTATGCCAGCAAAGGAGCCAGCTAGGATGCAAACACTGAGTCTGCAAACGGGATCAAGATGAAAGGCTTCCACAAGCCAGAAGTACTAAGGAGGAAAAAAAAAATATCGGAAACAGCAAAACGAGGCAGTTCCAAAATGCTGGAGGCACCCAAGCACCCCTGTGTTGCGGGGGCTCCCCCAGCACCACCCTCTTTACCTGATGGCATCCCTTGTCCATGGCCTCCCTGCCTCTCCGGGGGCACCAGGAGGATCTGTCTGCTGGGGAGGACGGAGGCAGCCTTGCCCCCTCACCATGCCCTGCACGCAGCCGCGTGCTCCCGCCGCTTCCCCCCGGCCAGCCGGCCTCCAGCCTCGACGCATCCCATTCTCCAGTGACCGAAGCGGCGGCTGTCGGTGAGGGTGCGCTTCGCCGACAAGCAGCGTGCTCACAGCTCAGCAGGGCTCCCGTAAAAGAAACGGCCATGGCTGGCACACAGCCTCCGCACCCGGGAGGAGACCAGGCGTTTTGGCAGGCACTTGCAGTCTCAGGGGACTGCTGAAGATGCATGACAAGGACTCAAGAGCAGGGCTGGCTTAGCAGTGCTTGCTCTCCCATCCCCACCTTACTGGGCCAGGGCAACGGGTTGTGGAGCCACCTAATAAACCGGAGAAAAGAAACAATCCCACTGAAAAACAGCCGCCCGCAGCTTTCGGGCAGGGGTGAGGAAGGAGCCGCTTTATCAGTCCAGCGTAGGGTCTCGCCCGTGCCGAGAGAGCGGCACCACAGCCCAGCCAGGGCCGGGGGCAGGCGGAGGGGACACCCCTCTGTGGCTTTCACTAGCCTTTTAGCGCAGATGTGGTCCTTGAAAAAACAAAATGCCAGCGCAACGGCTTGACTCAACCGTTGGTTCCAGAACTGCTTGGAGGGCTGTCACGTGCTGCTTCATGGCTCCGCCATTAGGTTTCTCCCCCCAGGCTGACAGGCACGTCCACACAGCTGTATTGGACTGAGGCGGGTGCTGACCCTCTGTTGCCTGTGCTCAGTTTAACGTAGCTGTGAGCAGCCACGCCGTAAGGCCACGAACCAGAAGCAGCCCTGCGTGGGGTGCTGTGCGAGCTAGGCTGACCTGGGGCGGAGGAGACCGCTCGTCCCACGACAGCATGCTCAGCCAGAGCGGTGGCATTCGCCAGCGGACGCGTGGCTCTGGCTGGAGCTGCAGGAAGGTGCTAGAGGACTCTTGCAGCTCAGAATGGCAGCCTGTCTTCGTCCTAACTGATCAGCAACCCCTGCTTGGGGTCAGGGAGAGCAGAGGAGTTGGCATCGGATTAAGGAGGCTGTTATAAAAAAGAAAAGATCCTGTTGAGCCAGTGCAGATCCACACTAGAAAAACAGGCAGCTGAAAATCTTCAGTGTCTTCACTCTTAGTAGCTGATAAAATATTTCAAAGGTCTTGTCTACCGTAAGTTTGGATGTCTCAAGGCACCTTGGTTAGAACGTGATGGACAGGGTAACATTGTGGAGTCTATTCTACCTACTAGAAATTCATCTTTAGAGACGCTAATAATGAGTAGAGCATTGCAGGAACAACAAATAAACTGAGAGAACTCGAGAAATAGGTTTGGGCAGCTGCATGGCTGAGGATAGATAAGTATTGTCAGATCATCACCAAAAGATGTCTAACAAGGTTTTAAAAACTCTTATTGACAAAATTCATGATCTGCCTGGACCAGCCATTCTGGTGGTTAACTGTGTCTAAAGTTAGGAAGTAGGAGGGGTGGGGTGTCAAGTATCTCTGCTGTAAGGATTCTATTTTTCCCAACCTGCTTTGGATAACTGTGGACAACTGGTCATTTCATTTTTTTATCCCAGTGTTTTACATACTGAAAGATTTACCATTGTGTTTTTATCCAGCTTTTCTGCATCAGACAGTCTCACTCTTTTCAACCTCTCCTTCATCTCTGTTTTCTAACACTGCCAGAGATGTGGTTCCCTTTGTAATTTCTCCAGGGAGGATGCTTGTGTCTTAAGGAATACTCAGGACTACTCCAGCCAAGGTTTTATTCATTATCAAGTTAAAATGGACTTTCTGCCTCTGAATGCCAGTGCAACTCCCCTGGAAGGATACTTGCTCCTTTTGTAACTGCTCATCATTGCTAAATTGTTTGGTCTGCAGTCCTCACTCCCTTTCTCTGCTAGCAGTGCCTACTCAAGGAATTCTAGAATCATAGAATCATTTAGGTTGGAAAAGACCTTTAAGATCATCAAGACCAACCATTAACCTAGCACTGTCAAGTCCACCACTAAACCATGTCCCTAAGAACCACATCTACACGTCTTTTAAATACCTCCAGGGATGGTGACTCAACCACTTCCCCGGGCAGCCTGTTCCAATGCTTAATGATGCTTTTTGGTGAAGACATTTTTCCTAATAAACAATTTAAACCTCCCCTGGCTCAAATTGAGGCTGTTTCCTCTTGTCCTATGACTTATTACTTGGGAGAAGAGACTGACACCCATCTTGCTACAACCCCCTTTCAGGTAGTTGAAGAGAGCAGCAAGACCTCCCCTCAGCCTCCTTTTCTCCTGGAACAACCCCAGTTCCCTCAGCTGTTCCTCAGAAGACTTGGTCTCTAGACCCTTCACCAGCTTCACTGCCCTTCTCTGGACACGCTCCAGCACTTCAGTATCAGCCAGCACCCCTGGGGCCATCTCTGCCAGGCAGCTCTCCAGCCACTCCTCCCAGTTTCCTTCCCAGTTTTGCCCAGCCAGTTCTCCTCCAGGAATCCCCCATTCTCTGCAGGAGCATGGAGGAAAAGCAACTCACTCAGGCCAGCCCAAATCCCACCTGGCCCCCATACACAAGTATTTCCTGCACTTGATTTCTTCCTCCTACACACAGCATTTCATAATCCATGGACCTTTGCATTGCTCAGGTCAGACAGCCCTCTCCTACCAGCTTCACTTTGAACACGGACCCTGTTCTCTACTTTATTTTTAGGGGTGCTTCTAAGTCGATGTGATGGAACTGATGAAAAACAAGAAGCAGCAGGACCAGGGAGGACACATGCAGGAGTCTCCGTCAAAAATTTTTTTCCGGTTTAGGAGGGACCTTAAAACTTTACGTGCAATTTTACTTCCACCTCATTTAAGAAGTCTTCTTAGTTTACTTATAAAAGAATGTAACAAAGGAAGGGAGAGTATCAAAAGCCATAATAAAGCAGATCCATTAGAACGGTTTCACAATTTGTGGATGACAAATCTCATGTCCGTTCCACAAATGTCAAAGTATATCAGAACAAACATTGGGAAAATTGCACTTTGAAATTATGGAAAGAACTTGCCCCAAACAGATCAATTTCTGAAGCTAAAGAGCATCTTTTCTTCAAAATAGTGGTGAAATACTTTACGCAAAAGGATTAATTCAAAAGTCTGTTTTCTAGGAAAACAGATCACAGCTTCATCTACTTGGACATTCCTTTAATTTCTCCCCTTTTGGACATTTAAAAGGGCACGCTGGTTTGGGAAGAAACATGACTGTCACATCTTGGCCACAGGTCAAACTTTTCGTAATAAGCGAGAAGGAAGAGCAGCCTCCTATAGCTACAAGTGTGCTATTTTTGTGCATTTTGATTTTGCACTTTATTTTCTTTTCCTGTGAGTTGCTGCCAAACAGGATAACAAAGCTCAGCTGACCCCCGAGACAGAACCACATTGGCACTATTTGCCCACACATGCTGATAAAGTTGTCACAGTGAAATAAGGTGTAGTCCCATCTTGGACTTGTATTTTCTACAAGTGCTGTACCCCATCCATATTAAGGCTTATCATCAGCAGTGAGCCTATGCAAGTGCCCAATGAGAATGTAATTTCTTTTCACTTAGTGCTGACTCATTTACAAAAAAAGAGATCTTCAGATCACACTAGAGGATACTAGAGGGTTTTGTATTGTATCATGTGCATGACTCCACATCCTCCAAACAAACTTCTCAAAATGCTTCTGCCGAAGCCTTTTTCAGGTCATGATGCCAGTGCACCACACCCAAACTCACTGGTGAGAGCTGATCAAGGATGACCACAGTCAGGAAGCAGCTGAGACAATTCTACTCTGTGTTTCTGTGAGATCTTTGCACAATGTTACTCATTGGCCATCAGATGACTAAATGCATAGCTGAAGAACGGTGCCTTGCAGATAGAGCATCAACATTCACATTTGAGATGAACGTGTGAATCAGCAGAACCTTTCCCAAGTATTAGGAGCATCGATTCGCAAATAGCTTGTGTGTCACATTCACAGTTGCGTTGCTCTGCTGCAGTTTTCACTGAGGACATGACTCCACAACAGAATAACTTTTCCACCAATCTCACACCCTTGGACCCCAGCTGAGTAAAAGAACAATGCTGGCATGTTTTAGTTAACACTCTATTATTTAACTGTAAGATTCATTGGGAGATTAACCTTCAAAGGCAACATCTACAGGAAAATACACATCTGGACATCTTCTTTAAACTAAAAAAGTGAAAATATTTTAATCAATGAGATCTTTGGAAGCCACTGCTTCCCTTTTTTCTAGAAGAGTGCTACATGGTTTAGTTTTGCACATACACTGCTGACAGTGTATGATGCTTGCAGGGGAGACAAGTACCTATATATGCTGAAGACTTTTTTGGCTAACATAATGTTAAGGAACAAAAACCATGATTATAAATGGTACATATTCCCTAAACTCCCTGATGACCCTCAGTGACCTTCTCTCCTCATTCACAGGCTGTTTAGCAGCCATTAGGTGGTTTTAGAAGTATCAGGAATTTACCCAGGCAACAGAGAATAATTTTGAACACAGGAAGGGATTTTTTTTTTTTTTTTGCAGTCTTCTGCAATTTCCTAATAGCAACGCTTTATAAAAAAAAAAAAATTACCTTAGGTTTTACAGGGAAGTAACATATGAAGGGAAAGGAGCACTAGCACTAGCAATTCCTCATTTGCAAGGCTGGGTCCTTTTACTTCTCAGACCAGGAATTTGCATCTAAAAGCCAATTAAGGGCAAACCCCATTTTTGGACCACTTGAAACAATGGTTTTCCAAGAATGACAACTGGCTACTCAGAAACACTGTAAGTCAGGCCATAGGTGACAAGCACTTCATACTGTAAAAGGGCATCTGAGACGCTTCCATTAGGATGGGAAAGCAAAGAAGGAAGGCTTAAAACACTTCTTTTACGCAGTTCACTAATTAACAATGTAAGCTGCTTCCTTACATAAAGGATACCTCCTGTTTGCTTTTCTTGGTAGAAAATCTCTGACATTCTTTTTCTTTCTTAAGCCAGTTATAAAACTGCTTCATGTTATAGTAGTTCATACGCTCCTGAAATGGGATTTGAAATTTAAGAATAGCAACGGAACTCAGTCTCAGTCCTTGGACTTGTGGCATTTGGGCATGACTCATCTATCCTATCTCCTGAAAAGCCAACTACAGAATCTCTTTGATCAAGCTGGATGCCTACAGGGCTCCGGTGTTACCATGGCGAAAGGCAGCAGACGACCACATGAGCACTTCTATACTAGATTCTCCACCATTTACCTCAGGAGAAATTCAATTTGGCAACAAATACAGAAGAGGTTGCTTAAGGTTCCTGGGGTTTGCATCTTTTTTTAAGACTCAGAAAAGACTCCGCATTTCTCATCAGCAGACAGAAAATTTGGAGGACAGGGCACAGGCCTGACTTTTGGAATCTCCAGCAAGACTGAGGATCAGGACAGAAGCATTTCTTGCAAGAGATCCTCAGCACTCAATAGAGGCCTCTAAAGCCAATGAATTACAAAACTCTGGTATCTTAACAAAAATATAGTTTCATCATTTTTTTGAAATATCAAGTATGTCTTGGGAAAACTTACTTCACGACCACAGTTAGTATTTAAATTTACAGAAGTTGGAATAGAAGCCAAATGTACACACTAAAACAAATTAATCACCTCTGAATTGTAAAATGTTAAATATTGCATATACCTATTCTAATAACTAGTGAAGAAATGGTATCACATCACCTTCTGCTGTGTTTTAAAGTAAAATATTAGTGCTTTGGCACAGCTAAATCATATTTTCCTACTTTGAAAAACTAGTGCATACATTGTGTAGTAAACACATAATGCCTGCCCCAATGCCACTTTACTTCGATGAGTTATTCCAACAGGCTACACTGGATGCACAATGTTTCATGATCAAGCCTTGTAAAATAATTTAATTTTCTCACTGTTATACAAGTGTCATCATATTCTTCTACTCACATTCAGGTACTTGAAGACATCTGTCCCTTAACGCTTCCTCGAAAGTAATGTTTTTCCCCAGGTGTTCAAGAACAAATTTACCATTACTTGACAACAGTAGCATTAGGAACAACTGCATAAACAAAGTGTACCTAATCGCTACCACTAGCGTGTTGGGTAGACTTGAGTTTACTATAGCTCATGTTCTGTCTATGGCAATGCACCTACTACTGGTGGAGCAGCACCAGCAACATTTGGTCAACAGCTGTAAATTGCAGAAGCATCTCTTAGTAAAGCCACTGCAACATTCATCCCATGTAGCAGCTGCATTACCATTAAAAACACACACTATTTTTTTCTGTTGGCAGAACTTTTATTTGGAGGGAAATTATAACTTTTGCATTTACATGGCACAAATTATATACAGTACACTTTCCATGATAAGAATTATGATGCTGTTCACAGAAAGGTATCAAATTTGAGATAAATAATGCATAAGCTAAAATATACAAACCAGGGGTGGAGGTGAAACTATTGGCCATTTTTATTATCTATAGAATAATTTCAAGGAATAATGTTAATTCAATGTTCAAAAAGTTTTAACAAACTTCTAGTAAAGTTAATTGAAATATTTATAATACTATTCAGTTGTTGCACAGTATTTCCAATATACAATCAAGAAGATGCACAGAACACCACACTTAATATGAAAAAAAACTATTGCACCCACAATTTAAAGGTTTCACTGCCTTTTGGATGCTGCACTACCATATTTATATAAACATTTACAACACTTCAGTAAACACAAAGGTTCTAAATGTAGTGCAGCATTATGGGGGGCCACTTTCAGCTCTTAAAATAAATGTTAAATGTCCATATACTGTGCCATTTATTCTAAGCTGATGGTTTAAGCTGTAACCCTTAATTCCTACTGTGAGTAGCAAACATGCTTTCCCCATGTTCAGAAGATCACCATCCCTCTGACTACACACTCTGTATTCTGAGACCTAGAACTGTCCTTGGCTTCATTGTCATTGTGGCATTTTGCCTCAGTGCTTGTGACAACTATCCCTTCTATTATTTTTTTTAATGTCCTGTTAAGTAGTCCTGCGTAGAATCTGAAGCAAAGGAATCTGCATCTTCATTATCAGAATCATCACTACTGTCATCAGCCGCTGGCTCTCCTGTCAGCGCTATCCGGGCATAATCATCCGTGTCTATAGACTTGCAGAAGTGAATGGCGTACTTCAGTTTTTCCTCTAGTACTTGCTTACAGGAATACCTGGGCAGCTTCAGGAGAAAGAAGCAAGTGTAGGACTCAGGAAGGAAGTGGTCTGGAGGATTGTATTTATCCAATACCTGTTGAAAACAAAAACCGTAACATTTCTGACTCACTGTCTGAATCACAAATAAATATCAAAATAATACTTGAGACTTTTTTTAAACGGCATGTTAGATTTGTGATGCCAATGCCGAAGTTTCTTGAAAGAACAATGAAAAGACCAAATCCATTTTCCCATCTTAAAG
>NW_010522833.1:21858-112372 GCF_000687285.1 Phaethon lepturus
CCAGACACATATGAGCTGCTTTGATTATGAATATGTGGTTGGGAACAATCTAAAAAAGATTGTAATACTTCAGCAAAAAACAAAATATGATTTGAAGATTGACGGTTTTTAATTTAGATGAAATGATTAAGTAAACTGAATGAAATTCTAAATAAATGCCAGCAAAAACAGTTGATGACTGACAGTGCAGAACTGTCCAGAGAAGCAAATGGCTGGGAAATGAAACTAATATCCACTTGCCCAAGTCAAGAGAGAAAAGTATTTCTGTACATTAGAGGTCTCTGTTGCACCTACAAGGTAATGTTGCATAAACAATTTAATTAAATCAGCCTGTTCTCTTGTTATGTCATGCTACTTCTCCACTACCACCTTTTTAAAATAAAAAACCCACATATGGTCATACATATGTGGGGTTTTACTATCCCATACACTTTACCTGAATAACAAAGTCCCTCCCTCTAAAGTCTGCAATAGTCCTGGGCAGCCTTGTTCTGCCCCACACAAAACGCAGGAAGAGAGATCGCTCTGTATTGGAGAAGGACTCCATCACTTCCCAGAACCACTGTATCAAGGAAGCAGTTGGTTCAATGCCTTTGTAAGTTGCTACAGATTTCAGAAGGTGAAGTGGAATATCTGGGCTCCCACATACCTGAAAAATAAAATATAGTTATAGGCTACAAAAGTCTGATCAAATAAATTACAGGTGATATGTTCCCTCCATTCTTTAAAATATTTAATCAGCTTTTACACTGACAAAAATGAACACTCAAATATTTGAAGTGCTGTGTGCATAGTCCATTACAATAATGCTAAATATGCATCTTCCCATCACAGGACAACAATGAACCTTCTTTCATATTCCTGAATCACATAAAGAATTAAACATTTTTCTTGGGATTAATATCTCCAATTCACATCCTAGGTCCCTGTTTTGTGGGGGGTTTTTTTGGTTTTTTGTTTGTTTGTTTCTTCCAGAAATGATTCATTAACAACACTGCTCAGCTGTATCAAAATAACCTTATTAACACCAAGAGGGCAATTAAACACTTTCTAGTCTTTCCTTGGACAAAATGTTTGCAATTACAGAGCAGTCACTGTAAATAGTATTTAATGTGCGTTTTGGATTAGTAAAATGTAAGTGAAGAATCTCACTCCACGTTAGTATGACAGAGGTAGCAAAGCAAAAATTGATACCATAGTTTCCAGTTCATATCCTGTAAAGAGTGAAAGCAGAGGAACTGGAACAACACGAGCCATCCCCTCACGAACTGCTGCAACTTGTTCATCAAATTCATGAAGTCTGCAGAGACACATTTTCACAATTTCTGTGAATGCCATTTCTAGCAATTATTTCTAGCAATTACTGTAATATCAAGGAAACTTTAACCATTCTCCTCAAGTCTCCAGCTATGTACCAAGGCACATTAATAAATATTTATCACACAAGATACTTGACTTATAACAGTTTCTACACCAATTCATATTGCACAGCAAGCTCAGTATGGAGAGTTATCTCCCAACGTTTAGGATCTTTTTATTTCCAGGATTATTCATATGCTGTGCCTGGCAAGAACAAACCAATACGCCATTTGGAAACAACATACTCTTGGGAAAAGAGCACTGTGCTTTGAAACTCTGCCCTCAAACATTCCCAACAGTAGACAGACACATTATGGTAAGAGAAAAATAGGTCTGAACTAAAACATGATGTCTGAGGGGACAGGAGTTGCATTTCAAGACAGACACAGATAAGTCTAACATTTTGCTGCTTCTGCTGCCACCCATGAGTTGTGTTTTGCTTTTTTCTTCTCCTCTGTCAAGTAATTTCTGAGATGTTTTACAGAACTATCCAGAGCAGAAATTCACATCATAGACAAGTCCTGTCCTCAGGCTTGACATCACCAAAATAAATAAAGATGTCAAGACAAACTTGGTCTTCTGCATCCACTTTTTCACATGGATTCTATTCAGGTGCTAGTTTTTCTCTCAAAGGCTTCATATAATTAAAAAACTTGATACTTAATCTAAACATTTAAATGTTTCTCCCAAAGGCCATTTAACTGTAAAATGCTTTAGAACTGCTCGCGTCCTTCGAGGATAGCCAGAATTGGCAAGAGAACAAAACTATTTCTTCAAAGGAATATAACATTTTATATAGACATATAATTTATCCATTCCAAATGGAATTTCTCTCTACCGTCAAAAATAAGTTATGAACCTATAATTATTGGTTCATAACCATTTATAGGAAAAAGAAAAGAGAAACAAAGACTATAATTCAGTAGCTGTTGGAAGACACTATAACTACAAACTATTAAGCAAGTATGTAGTGATGATACAGTCTTGCTCAAGCACTCTCTAAAACAGTTAACTATGATGGAGAGACTAGAACAACTATGAATCAGTTTCTCATCCAAATTATCTAAATTTCCATATTTCGATACGCACGAGGCCCACTGCCTCATGTAACAAGATGCCTATGGTTGCTTCCTAGATTTACTTGTCTGGATTAGCTATCCAGGTATTTAAGTAACCAAAGGCCTATCTTCGCAAATACTGAACAATTATTTTCTACTGTTTTCAGGGCAATGTTCAGCTTTTGGCACCTGTGGGTGTATTTACTTGTCTGCACATAGGTATCAGACTTATTTTATGGTGTCCAAGTAATGAACATTTTGGTTTGTGTATTCCAGCTTAGATAAGAACAGAGTAAGAATTCAGGTGGGACTGCTCTGATATGAAAAACTGCAGGAGCAGTAGTACTAAATCTAAGCTCTCTTTACAAAGAACTTAATGACCAAGCCTGTTACTTCATTGCATAGGAAGAACTAGATGGATGGGGCATTTCTCTACCTGTAAAACTGGCTGCCAAAACTGCTCTATTGGGACAGCTATTCAAATCTAAAGCCATACCTGCTCGTTTATTTTGTTTCCTAAAAATTAAGTTTAGCCTTTTCTCCTTGGATAGATTAAGATAAATCAGAAAATCAACACTGTAATCACATGAAAAAATTAAAATACTTGTACACAAGAGGTTAAAGTAGTATACTGTTTAAAAGCTTTTACATATTTAAAAAAATGCCTATTCATGTCAATAATTTGAATGACTTATTCAACAAACCTGTAGTTTATTGCCAGCCTCACATATTCAGCCCTATTATCCAGTGTAATATGAGTGTACTTGGAACTCAGCTGAATATCTTGACCACTTGCATTAGGCACAGTGAATGGGAGGCTCATAGCTTCAAACTCTTCTGAAGTAGCTTCGTTGTCTCGAATGTACATAAGCCCAGGAATAAAATCTTTATCAACCTTTTGAAAATAACAAGCCCAAGTTAAAGTCAGTTTACTAGCACTATAGAACAGCATCTCTTGCATACCAAAAGCAGTGCATCATGTGTCATCTACCAAAAGCATTGTCAAATGTCTGACCACAACCCACCTAACTTAATTTTGAAGGCATAAAATGGCTTAGTATTTTACATAAAATTTCATTATGCTGGGATGTGGGAGGGTGCATGTGTTCTAGGTTTCAATCCTTTCGGGGAACATTTGCCAAGAAACTCTATTATACAACAAAATGGATTTAAAGCTTAAAACCATAATAATTTCTACAAAGTCCAATGCTGGTTTTGGTACAAAAGGAATCCCCTTACTGAGAAGTAAAAGATTCAATGCTGTTACAGTAAGTATATTTCTACATGACAGTATTTGAGAAGGAACTGTTTTTCATAATGAAGACCTAACTCTTACTTCACATTTACTGAGCTCAGTAAACAGAAATTGAAAGTTTGTGATGTTCAGCATGTGGGCACAAACTATTTTCAGTAGTAGTTTGAACTCATTTTCTTTTACTTCAAAACAGTGTAGGCGTGTGCACCCAATTCGTTATTGCACCTTGGCATAGCAGACAGTAACAGCTACAGAAAGGTCTACTGGAAAGTAGGAGTTCAACCACAAACATTTGTCTAGTCAAACCCATGAGAAGATTTCAGAATGCTCTAGAATTCTAATAGCTTATTTAACTACTTTTGAATTACTTAAATTTACAGTTTTAACAGTAAATACAAGTCATCCTTATATACTGACTTGAAATGTGAAAAGCCAGTCAAAATACAAGTATACAGAAATCCAAGAAGCCAATCACTGAAGAAAAATTTATGCTAGAGTCTGCTTGTCTTCTGTAAATTATATCTGACTTAAGAACTTCATACTTACCTCACTGAGATCAGCAATTGTTAGGTTCATTCCTGCAAGCTGTTTCCACACTGGCTCAGCCAGGTTGAGGCTCAGAGGGCTGCCAGTCCGGATAGCAATGCCCAGAAGTACACCTGTAAGTTGAAACACAGCCTTTTTAATTTTTTTTTTTTTTTTTTTTTTTTAGATTCCCAATATTCTGATCATGTAATGCAAGTACAACGTCACAATGTTGCTAAGAAATTACCAAGAAAACGAAACATGTTCATATGCAAGAGTGACTTGGCAGCAGGATTTAATAGGAAACAATCTCTGTTTGCTCCAGATTCATCTCTTCCATTTGGTGTCACAATTAACAGCGGGGTCAGCCCATTCTGAAGCTCCTCGCACATTTCTGCTATTGATTCACTATAACCTCCACCGCAATCGTCCACAGATTCACCTTGGAGAAGAAAAAAAGTCTCAAAATTAAATGTTCTTTCAAAAATAAATGAAGTATTGAAATAAACTGTATTTCCTTCCACAGGGACGACTGAGTAAACAAAAGTTTACTAAAAGCTACATTGTCATATCTGTTCATATGAAAGCCTTTTCTGTTTTGTTTTATATTTGGGTATTTCCAGTTCATTGTAAACTCTATTATTTAGAACATTATACAACATATTGCAGTGTCAAAAATACTATTTTGCCAGAGTGTAACTAACATTTTTGTGTTATAAAATAGAATAGAGGCAGAAAAAGAAAGCAAAGCAACATGATTCCTAAGTAACATTTTAAAGTAGATATATTTTATATCTCTTATACCAAGTAGACAGAATGGCTCTTCAATCTAAAATATTTTTCCTCAAAAAGCTCAAAGTGATATGTGAATTGTAAAGACAACCCTACCAGTAAAACCAGCTAGCCAAGACTATTACCAATTCACACAACTGAAGAACAGGTTTAGGTTTTTCAAATGTTTGTTGTAAGCAGAAGACTTGCCCTCGGAATTTGAAGAGAATTACAGACATATTTCCACTAATCTTGAGATTTTTTATGAAATCACTTTAAAAGGCTTTTTTACTTCCTAACATTTTAAGCACCTTCCTCTGCCTACACACATGTTTTCTCACATCCTCTCCATCCTTCAGGTCCTCCAAAAAATTAAATCTGAAGAAAACTGTAAAGTTAAGTGCAAAATAGGTGAGGGCATTGAGAATCCTCTTACCAACAAACTTGACTTTCCAAACACGATGAGGAAGCAGAAGGCTATCAGGGCTGAAGGAACTCATTTTAGCACACATCTGTCCAAACACTGACTTTGTACCATCAGGCCCAGCCAGTCCTCCTTTACTCCTAGAACGTTTTACCTATTGAGTAAGCACATTATAGAAGTCACCGTAAGAACACATTTCAGCTGGAGTCGCTGCACAGATCAGACCATAAGATTAATGTTTATACAATACTAATGTGCTCAGTGAAACATTTGCAGAGTCCACAGTGTATCTTCTGTGTCTGTGACATATACAGAAGAACAACCAAATTTCAAATTACAGCATTACAATATTTTTCAGTACCATCTAATATCCACCCCTAGATATAGATATCACAGACTCCTATTACTTATCCCAATCCTCTCCAGGAGGATGAAAGCACTTAAAATCTCAGGCTATTAGGAGCCTTAGAACTATTTCAGAATCGCATGACGGTTCAGGTCAGAAGGGATCTCTGGAGGTTATCTGGTCCAACTCCCCTGATCAAGCAGGGCCACCTAGAGCCAGCTGCCCAGGAACTTGTCCAGACAGCTTTCAAATATCTCTAAGGATGGAGACTCCACAGCCTGCCTGGGCAACCTGTGCTAGTGCTTGGTCACCCTCACAGTGAAAAATTGTTTCCTGATGGTCAGAGGGAACCTCCTGTGTTTCAGTTTGTGCCCGCTGCCTCTGGTCCTGTCACTGAGCACCACTGAAAAGAGCCTGGCTCCCTCTTCTTTGCACCCTTCCTTCAGGTATGCAGAAATATACACTATATGAGATACCCCCAGAGCCTTCTCTTCTCCAGGCTAAACAGTCCCAGCTCGCTCTCTCAGCCTTTCCTCATAGGAGAGATGTTCCCATCCCTTAATCATCAACTTGGCCCTCTGTTGGACTCTCTCCAGCATGTCCATGTCTCTCGTACTGGGGAGCCCAGCACGGGACCCAGTGTTCCAGGTATGGCCTCACCAGTGCTGAGCAGAGGGGTAGGATCACCTCCCTCGACCTGCTGGCAAGACTCCTCATGCAGCCCAGGATACCATTCGCTTTCTTTGTGACAAGGGCTCATTGGTGGCCCATGCTCAACTTGGTGCCCATTGGGACCCCCATGTTCTTTTCTACAAAGCTGCTTAGCAGCTGGATGGGCCCGAGCATGTACTGCTGCCTGGGGTTGTTCCTCCCCAGGTGGAAGATTTTGCACTTCTCCTTGTTGAACTTTACGAGGTTCCTGTCAGCCCATTTCTCCATCCTGTTGAGGTCTCTCTGGATGGCAGCATGACTCTCTGGTGTATCAGCCACTCCTCTCAGTTTTGTATCATCAGCAAACTTGTGTGGGTAAACTCTGCCCCATCATCTAGATCATTAATGAAGACGTTGATCCCTAGGGTACCCCGCTATTTAACAGCTTCCAACTAGCCTTCATGCCCACTGATCACCACCCTCTGGACCCAGCCATTCAGCCAGTTTTCAACCCACCTCTGTGGGTAAACTCTGCCCCATCATCTAGATCATTAATGAAGACGTTGATCCCTAGGGTACCCCGCTATTTAACAGCTTCCAACTAGCCTTCATGCCCACTGATCACCACCCTCTGGACCCAGCCATTCAGCCAGTTTTCAACCCACCTCACTGTCTGTTCCTCCAGCCCATACTTCGTCAGCTAGTTTCTAATATAAAGATAGGACATACCTAAACATTAAGAAGAAAGAGTTACTGGTTCCAGGATAGGCTGCACTGCACCTTCTGCAATAGGTCCTATCTCTGTGACATAGCAGTTTAACTGTCAGTGATTACTACAATTATCACCATTTACAAGCACTGCAAATACACACACATGAAAAACATGTTTCTGGTTATCTAGATGCTTCCTATCTAGATGCTTCCCCTACATGTCCTGAACTGACCTCACAATGCTGAATGATTGTTCTCGGTAATTTCTATGACCTGCATAGTTATAACTACTTGAGGCAGTCTCAGTTCGAACACAGCTGACCACAATAATGATGATTTTTTTTTTAATTAAAACTAAAAATTTGGAGGTTGATTAGCCCTTAGTAATTTTACTGTTAGAGCTGGAAACCTGCAAAAACAGTAGGTGTGCTCATTGCACCTAGACAGAATGATTCTTACCAGTTCAGTTCACAACTCTGTGGGCTTTCGTCCCTAGATAAGGAATTTTATGTTCCCCCAAACACCAATACCTTACTTATCTTTAATTTCAAACAATTCATTGTTCATCTGTCTTTACTCAGCATTGTATCTGTTCATCTTTAAAGGAAAATGGAAAGACAGAGGGCTATCAATGATAAAATTTGTTGATAAAGTTTTCTTCCTCTATTTCCAAAGACGCAGCCAATGCCGTGGTAAATTCAGTTTTTCTGGGTTGCAATCCGCTTAGTTAATGCATCTTATCTCTACTCATATATTCAATTTTCAAATCTGGGTAAGTTTTTCATATGTAAGACAGATCAGAGGCTGTGTTGTTGGTCAGAAAACAGAATACATTATTCTTATATTCATTAATGATAATATTTAAATATGCATCTATGATACTTACTAGGAGCCTCTAAAAAATGAGTAAGCACTACCAAAATATATATGTGTATATACAGGCACACAGAGTAATGTGTTTCTTAAGCACCTACAGAAAAAGTGTATTTTAAGATTTGATGAAGATCCATAAGAAATGGCATGCAAGGAAAATCCCGTATATATTGCTGCAAGAGATGCACACGAAGTGGATAAGAATACAAAAAGCATTTCACCAGTATAGAGAGGAAAGAAATGGAAAGTAAACAGAAGGCTGGAGAAACCCAAGATGTTTTTTTCCCCCTTGGTGTTCTGCAATTTATATTCTCAACCTGCCCTGACAGCAAAGGGACTCCTACAGTGCACATAGTTCACTAATATCCATGAGATTGTTCATTCAAAAATAACCCAGATTCACCCCCACTAATCTGTATTTGGTCCCACTTCAAGCTACAGTGCATCTCAAAATCCAGTTCTAATGCTGCATATTTCTGATGCCCTGGATAAAACATCCACCAGATTTCTGTTAGGTTTTATTGAAAGGCTGACACACCCAAGTCCTCCTCATGTATAAGATGTTCTGTATCAATACAAGCTGGTTTTAATTTAAAAATATGGATGCCCACAAAGTTTTAAGTTGAGAAATCACCAGGTCTTCTCTGAAAAAGAGGACAGTATGAGCAGAAGGTCTATGAAACCAGTAGTTAATTCACTGTTTTTTCAAACCTCAGACCTAAAATACAAATTACTCAAGTGACAATAAAAAGGCAAGCAATCCTGCCTGAATTGAATAGGGCGGCATGCATATTTGCTATTATACGTTTAGTTTAGTATTTGTTTAATAGCAACACAAAATTTTCATTTAATCTGATCATTTCAGATGCAGGAATAGTTACAATTTGACTTTTAACAAAGCAATGTAAGAATGCCATGAAGGATTATTGATAATTCTGCCAGCACCGTAATATATTGCTTGCTGACAAAGACAGATGCTCACATTAAAATTTATTAGATTATTAGCAAAGAGTAAAACACTTCACTGAAAAATGAGAAAAACTCATACAAATATGTTTAGGCCACAATCCACTACAGGTGTTTAAGCTTTTATTGTAGAGGTCTGGAGCACAGCATCTTGCTCATGTTTCCAAATCATACCCTTTAGATACATAAGTATCCTGTGAAATCTATGTTATTGAATAGGCTGAATAGGGTCAGATATAACCCTCACTGAATACATGACTTATTGAACACACATGATGCATCTCAAGTTTTTAAAATGCAGTTCCAGCCTTCTGGCTGATGAGATAATTTTTTAGCAAAAAAAAAAAAAAAAAAAAACAACAAAAAACCACTATTGTTGATTAGAGACCAAGAAGGATTTTCGTAAAACAGTCTGCCATCAGAAGATACCAGCTTTTGGAAAACCAACTTTTCTTGGACCAAAGAGAAATGCAGCATACAGTGAAGTATGGAAGAATCAAGTTCAAGAACATGCCTCAGTGAATCATTGCTTATTGTGACAGAACTGTTGCAACAAAGGGTGAGAGGCACTCAAGTCAATCTGTAATCTGGTTAAAGCATTTTGAAGTAATGAAGACCAAAATTTAAATTCTATCTCTGAATCTGAAGAAGAAAACTTTATATTTGTCTCAAGCAGCCTCAGCACCCACTGAAATACTGGCCATCTGTAGGACTCTTTCCAACCCACCAGAACTTGGCAGAAATGTAGCACATAAAGCCATACACTCAGAGACTAATAAAGTTTACAAAAAGATGACAGCTTATTAGTTGGAATCAGCTAAAAAGCAGAAATATGTTCTGTTTACATAGAAGACAGATCTATGAATAAAACAAACACAATTCAAGGATATGTCATGGAATCAATTTCCAGAAGAGGTAGAGAAGTATCAGTGTGATAATTACAAGAGCACAGATACAGTCTCACCTGTACCCCAAGGCTTCAGTTATCTATGCTTAAACTGAAATGCTATAGAAAAAATACAGTATAAAAAGATGAGTAGTAGAGAAAGACTATTCTACACAAGCAGACAAAAAAGAGCTTAGCCTGATCAGTGTAGGAAAATGAAGGCTGTCATGAAATGAGTATTCTTTAAAAGCACATTTGATAAGGGAGAATGACAATAACCAGGAAGGAGGAATGTTTTTTAAACTGAAGTATAACACTCACAAAACAACAAATAATTCATTCGTTGATATGCTGTGCCTACTTTAAGATCAGAGCATTTTTAATCATCAGGCTAGTGAGATTTCTATAACCAGCATTTAATAAGGAGCGCTAGTGAGGAGGAAGAAACTATTCTTGAGGTGAGATTTAATATATCCGTGTGACATTCCTCCCATGACAGTAGAAAACATTGAACCAGGAGATCCTTTGCAATATTATATTCCTGAAAGTAGACATTTCTCCTTAGTAACTGAAACTTGTTTCCCTTTTAAAACGGGGAAATTGCTTTCAACTGCTGTGATAATCTCTTTCATCCAAAGGCAAGATATGATTTAACAGCATTATGAATGTGACTGCCTGTAGGTCATAAACACACCGTCCTTTTGACACCAGATAAGCTACACCAGTACTTAAATACTAGAAAAATCTGATCTACTAGTAAGAAGGTCAGTAAGTAATCCTGAGCACTGAAGCCCCATCTAGACATGTAACTGTTCGTTCACTTTCTGGCTCAATCTTCAACTACTTCTATTGCACCTTTCCAGAACAAGGCCCAGGTGCTGTTTTGGAACATTTTACTTAATAGCCATTCCCAAAAAATAGTATGGGTAAAACTGCATCAAGTTTGGTTTCTTTTGCCCTTCAGAGTCCTCCAACAGTGTCCCAAACTGTCTCTGTGCATTCAAACTTGCCCTCATGCTACACCTCAAAGCATAAAACTCACTTAAGTGCCAGTCTGGTATTTCTTTAGCATAAAACTGTGAGACAGATTCAAGTAACTAACTGGAACACAAGAGAAAGCCTGTCTTAATTAATGAACTCAACAGTAGAAAGAAGACACTAGGAAATGAGCCTAACACCTACTCACTAGTTTCCTGTTTAAAGTTAAATACTTGCACTGCTTTATTGGACTTTCTGAATTCACACACACACAAAAAAAATCATGAGACAATCTGTGGCACTCTCTTCAGCTTCAACTTCCCAAATAATAAAATTATGTGATTAAAAGGTGGTGTTTTAGTTTAAGTGCCCATAGAAAATGGCAAAGAAGCAGAAACAGGGTCCAGCCACAACAGGATGTACTTCTGTTCACTAAGAGAAAATTAGTCAGTCAAAACTTTCACAATTTCTCCATTCTAACCTTACAAAGAGTAGGTTTTCTTACTTCTTACAACATACAAAAAAAAGAAAATCACCACTAAAGGAAAGAAATGCATGAGGATTCTGTAAGACCAGGCTTCAGTCCATTTAAATGAAAACAATGTTTTACTATTCTATGTTACAGAAATATCTATGGAAAGAGAGACATATCTGGCCTAAGGCACTACATTACATTTTCTAACGTCAATGATAGGGCATAAAGCCCTTTTGTATCAAACAGTTCTGCAATCAATATGACCACATGTGATGACCAGCAAAGTACAAGAGTTTATCAGGCTGATTTTTAATTATATTCAAGGGTGCCTTTTTTTCCCCTTCCTGTTCTCTGTTACAATAGCAACAGCTGAATAATTCATTAGATCATTTGCAAAGGTAAGACAGGCATCGGAATCACTATTCTCTTAAATTATCTAACACAGCGAGTTTTGAAAAAGTGGTTCTTTGTCAAGCAGGACATACTTTGCTCATTAGAGTACAAATCATTCGCTTAATATTGCAACAAGTGTCCCCCTCCCCGCAAACAACTACAATGTGGATGAAAACATACTGAAAGGAAAACGAACAGCCCTTGCTACATTCACTTCTTCATTGTTTGATTCTCTGATAAAAATTCAATTCTTCAGTACTCATATACCAAACAGCTGAAACTTGGGGACTTGACAAATGTATAGCACTGTGGGCTAAACATACAGATACTAAAATCAAAACTTCAGCTTAAGATACCTGTATTCTGTTGAGCTCTACAACTGGCCCATGCTGACGATCTCTCACCATAGTTGCTTGCACAACTTTTCTGAAAGCTGCCTCCTAAAAAAGGAAAATATAAAAAATTAAAATAGTGGCAAAACTGCAATCAAATAAGAAAGCTGCACGTATTTCACACATACTTAGATAAACACATACTTAGTTTTACTGAGGAAATAAAAGACTCTTCAGCAGAAGAGAGAAACTGATCCTGCAATACTATCCTTCAGCGATTTCCTCCTGACTACATTACAAAACACCAGAAAAGGCATAGCACCTTTGAGTGTTTCTTAAGAAGAAACGGAAAAAAGCATGAAATACTTTTGAAATACTAAAATTAAGTAAAAGCAACGGAAGATAAAGCTGTGAGATGCTAGTTAAGGATCATGTTATTTGTGCAACACAATTCAAGCCTGAAACAGCTAGGATACTGAAAAAGTAAAGAATAAAGTCTCTCCCTTATCACTCAAAACCATGGCTTGACAGGTTGTACTTCACCCAGATTCAGTTATTACTAAGCAACCAACATGCTGCTGAGTGCAGGTATAAAACAGTTTATACCAGATTAATATACATATATAGAGAATAATTAGTGTCAGAGAAAAACAATCCAAAAAAGCCAAAGATGACATCACCTTGCTATGGAAGGTAATAAATAGAATAGAAAAGAATGTTTCCAGGGATGGGAATAAACAACAAATAAAAATTAAAAAATATACTTTTCATGTGAATTCAAGTATGTGAGGTCCTCTCACTAAATATTTGGATCAAATGTTACACTGTCAGCTTCAAGCAAGCTTTAAAAAGATTTTAAGACTTTAGAATCTCTGAAGGTATGCCTGACTTGAATACCTAAATATGAATATGAAATTGCAGCTTCTGGTGTCACTGTTCAATGCTTTTAACATAAAATATGCCTGATATCATGTTTTATCTTATATCTGAAGCCTTTCTGTAACTTTTATGCAGACTCTTAAAGTAAATTATGTTGAATGTGCCTCCTGCAAACCCATTCCTATACTTAACATCATAAGCCTGAAGACTCCATATTAAGCGCACTGGCATATAAAAGTGTCATGAACAGAATAGCAGAATAGCTAGGATTTCCTTTTCCTTTTTTCCCGTTTAGGTTTTGACGAAACATGTGTGGTCTTCTCTTTGTCTGTGAAGCATGTATTCTGCTGGATCGGTCTACTACACAATTTTATTGGAGTCTAGAGAAAGAGACCTTGAGACAATACATGCTAAGGAGTCTAGTTACAGTCTACGCATCTTATTTAAGGACATAGAACAGCATTACAGAGGAAAACTTAATTGCTTCTCTCTTCTAATATATCTCTCCCAGCAGATTTTGGCTGTTTATATAAGGTTATAATTTTTTGTTGGACAAGTTACTACAACAGTGAGAAAATTTAGATCCAAAATGGATGATCATACTGATGGCAACTCATGTTTTTAAAGGTTTTCCGTATCTGCAGTTTTGAGTAACTGTTGTAGCCCTCAAGCATTATAATTATCTAGATTTTCTCATGACTGACTTCACTTACAACTATAAAAATACACTTTCTTTACCAATTTGAGATTGAACTCCTAGGTATTGTCCTCACTTTTAGCCCAGTCTAAAAGAAGTTTGTACCAGCATAGAGCTTTGGATCAACTAGTATATCACCTGATCATGACAACTGTAATACAAAAAGCAGACAATGACCATTTCATACCTATCTTACATTTTTTTCAAGGATAGCATCTACTGAATACTCTAGAAGAACTTGACTATACCACAAACTGAAGATTTACAGCGTAGAGTTATTTTTAAGATCAACACACAACAGCACTATGATGAACTGAAAAAAAATAAGAACACATTCACAAAGAAAGAAATCTGCATAATCAGAATGCAAATATTTGATGCATAACTTACAGAACAAATTGAGATATATAGCTATAGTTTCTTCAGAAACAGTTTAAACAGTACATTTCACTTAAAGTTACAAATAACTCCCTTAAAACCATTCTGATAAATACCTTTCCCTGTGATATCAGTATTCCCCGTAATGTGTCAAACCCAACTGAGGGTCCTTGGCCAGTTTCATCAAGCCTTCCTTCAAGATCAAACATTGGAATGCAAGGACAGAAGAGTTCAGAAATGTGATGCAACAGCAGAAGCCTGTTTCTCAATGAAATGATGGGAATTTCCTGCAGGTGATTGTACTCCATAGGAACCTATGGAAAGACAATAATATCTGCATGTAATTTAGAATTATTACAGAACAACAGTTCATAAGATTTGTAGATATATTTGTATTAGAAATTCAGATATTTGCTTATTCACACTATCAAAACTTAATACACAGACTTCAGTTGTTTATAAAACATACTAATAGCATCCATCTAAACTGAAACAAGTATTAGAAACATGACAGTTTGGCTACTCTTGCTATTCCATATTTTACAGTTCTCTTTATCCATAAAGAGATACATTTTACATCCTGTCATCACTACACCCAGATATTAGAGCTTAAAGATTAAATATTCAAAAAACAATCTTCTCAACATGAAGCAAGCAATGAAGAAAACCCTTGGAAGATATTCATAGCTGGAATACAGAATTAAAATTCCTGCCAATTTGCAAACTCTGTTAGTATTCTGCATTGGATTAACAAGGATGAAGAGTCTTTCTCACCTTGGGAAACTGGAATCCTTTTTTAGAAATACGGAACTAAAACAAAGTAACTGGCTCAAACTCGAAGCCAAATCAAAGCACACTGAGGTTATGCAGGGATTTAGAAAGGAAATATGTCTACTGAAAGACCAGCAACAAGGATACCAAGTATGATTAAAATCTGAATGCAGTAAGCCAAAAATATTACCTGTGTAGGGAGCTTGCCAGCATTAGCAGGCTTACTGGTTGACCAAGCTAAAGTATGTGCTGAGCCACAGGCTACTCTGTTGATCTTTTTACCCTGAAGTGCTGCAACCAAGCGTGGTCTTTGGATGGCATTAGTTGTTCCATCTCCAAGCTGCCCTTCATCATTATCTCCCCACGTATACACTTCCCCTAAACCGATAAAAAGAATTAATTGTTCTAAAGCTAAGATAGAAGCTTTTTGCCTTTTTTTTATTAGCATTTATAAATCATTTAACTGAATGAGTTATTGGACTGTAATCAAGATTTCTAAGACTGATGGCCATCCTGAAATCCACTGTCTATTGTAGATAAATCTTGAATGACACAGTTAGGCCCATAGTCTATGTAGAGCAGCTAGTATAAGATGCATTTATTTCCTCACAGTTTGTATAAGTTATAAGTTCTGTTCCAGAACAGGAGGAAATGGTGGAGCAGAAGAATAAAAGATACACCAGGAACAGCCTGTATTTGATAGTTTCATAGCAAAAAAAGCTGTTATTAAAAAAATTAGAAAAGGCTTAACATTTTGTATGAGAAGAAAACATCATATAATAGGCTATATTACTAGATAGGACATTAGAATAGATTATAACAATAACATTCAGTTATTGTGCAGACTTGTTAATTAAATGTGGGAATGAGTCTGCTACAAATAATATTCAGTATTTCAACCTGTCTGTAAGAAGCAATATTGTTTGTGCAGTGCTTCATTTAGCAAGTTAAACACCTCAGCAGTCTCAGAAGACCCTGTAGAAAAAAACAAGCCAAATCCATTCATTCTACTGCTTGACCAATCTAATTACTTTTAGAGCTCTAGATTTTGCTTTGACCATCAGCATTTATGAAACTTAAACTCTGTATTTTTTATTAATTTAAAACCTTCAGTTGGTTTTATATGATCATTTTAAATCAATGACATGCTTCGTGCTCAAGAAATATGCAACATCTGCAAACATAAAATATGTCCATGCACATAGAGGACCACAATTTTTAGCAAGCCTCCAAAAGCTGACTAAAAAAATAAAGTTTCATTTTTTCAAATTCAGTACTAAGTAAATTATTTGATTTTTATACCATCTTCAGTGCAGCAAACACAGTGCAAAGACCCAGTAGCAATTGCAATGACTTTCTTTCCTTGCAGTCCCTGCACTTGTCGTGGTCTTCTAACATGGTCATCAGATCCATGGCCTAACCGATGATAATCTCCTTTGCCCCTACACAGAGAAGGTAACATTTCAAAATAGTGTTTTAATTGTGGAGTAAACAGAACGACAGACCGTATCTGATATTTGGCCCGTACACATATTTATGAATGGTTCAATACCAAAATATTGTCCAAATATTCAACATTAATCATCCCTAGCTTGTATGACATGGATGTCATTCCGCTGATACAGTAAAAAATCTTAAACCTCCATTATGCTGTTCCTGTTTTGTGTAAGACCTTTTACCACTTTTGCAGGGGGTTGTTTGGTTTTTTTCCCCTCTTAAATGGATCAAATATTAGAAGCATTCTCTGCAAAAACAGTACGTTTACTAACCTCAAAGACTGGAACTTTGTACAGTTTAAGAATACCTCTCATGCCATGCAACCAAGAGGGCAGAAGGATGTTGGGAATGTATTTTGTTTAGTCTTTTTAAACACTTCAGTCTAGTAGTTTAAACTACAAAATTTAGAATAGCATAGAAAGATTCAAACAATGAACTAAAATCAAATTCTCAGACTACAGCCACCACAAGCTATACACAATTTTGATAAGATATGAGAATGTTATTTATGCTGTCATCTTCCACCCTGCAGGACACTTCAGGCTCATACTTCTACTGACCCCCCTGGAACTTCTGCATCTTTCAGTTGTCAATGCCTGGAATGAAAACTCTGTGCTTAGGTCTCCAAGACAACATACTTTGAATTTTCATTGAAATAGCACTACGAAATGTTCCTCAAAGTGGCAGACTTTATTACTAATCAAGACAGAGCAGTTCAAAAAAGTTTTTGATGAGGGAGAAAATCAAAACAGTGAAGGCAGTATAACACTAATACCTGTTGCATACAAGGTTACATCTAACAATGTCAAAACAACTAATACAAAACACTTACCACGTATATACTGCTCCAGATTTCGTAAGAGCCACAGAAAATTGTGATCCACATTCTACTTTAACCACTCCAAGGCCTGTGAGGGAATCAATCTAGCAAAATAATATCAAATGAAATGGAAGTTAATTAAGGAGGCTATAGTTTCACAAACTGCACTGTCTTAAGCAATATATAATGTGCAAGTGTATAAGTGTCTATATTTACAAGCAAAATGTGTATGTAGATAATTTAACAGAATTCTACTCCTTTCATCTTTCTACCATTTACTACTTAAACATCAAAAAGAAGCTCAGATTTGGCAAACTGTTGAAGACCATCTCTAGTGTTTTGCCAATAGTTACTCAGCAATTGCTCCTTAGTAGAAATGGTAAGGCTCTGCCTCCAAATACTCAACATTAATCATACCTGGTTCTTGTACAACACAGATGTGATTCTGCCACCGCAGGAAAAAAATATTTAAACCTCCAGTACACTCTTCATATTTATTCTGTGTAGGTCTTTATGCCACTTTACCATCAATTCTATGGGAGTGATGATAGATGAAACATAAACTAGCTGTTTTCGTATTGCGTTACATCATGCAATAAAAAAATGTTATTTGGGACAGGCTGGTAAACTCTGTCCATTTGGAAACAGAATCGGGACAGCTGTATCCAGGGGATAAAGTGTGATTCCTAAAATCCACTGTGCATAGGTATACATGGTGACACTCACATTTCTCAAACACAAACAATGTTCATCTTCATGACAAGTGCTGTAATTCAAATTAAATGGCTACATGGATTTCATTTGTAACAGATGAAGAGATTCCAAGTCAACCATGCATTCACATGAAAGGTTTAATATAAAGTAAGATTACTTTTTAATCAATTGATAGCCTTTTCTGGAATAAAGTTATGACTTCAGCAGTATTATGGAAATTTATTAACACAAGGAAATATGAAGATTTATTGGCAAAATCTAATGTTTTGACAGGAATCAAAATTAAAATGAGAAATATTGCTGGAACCAGCAATGTTCTCCACGGAAAAAACTTTCAAGTGCAACTTTAACAATCAGCACAAAATTTAGACTTGTCATTGTAACCCACAAAGTTTGTTCTTACAACAATCAAAATATTAAGTAGAAGTTCGCACATATTGACAAATCTGTCTTCAGCATTCTCTGTCAACCTTATGGTTTCTAAAACAATGAAAAAATTGTATTCAAATACCTTCATTGGTACTTTACAGCCATCACTGCCTCCTCTCCCAAGTTTTCCATAATCTCCATCACCCCAGGACCAGACTGTATCATCATCAGTCAGGCACAATGTCTGTGCATCTCCGCTGCCACAGGCTATGTCAATCACACGGTAGCCCTGGAGAGCTTCCACCTGTAAAGAAATTGCTCATTTTTGTTCACAATAAAAGACTCAATCGTTTTCATTTATTTGCAGAAAAGATGACAAACACAACTTGGAGAGGTGCTTCACTGGAACTACAAGTCTGAAACACCACAGGAACAAGCAAATAAAGGCAAGTCAAAGGGCTTTTCTCTTTTCAAACCAGCAAAATGAAAACTGTGTATTTTAAATACTGGGGTTTTTGGTGGTTTTTTTTTTGTTTGTTTTTTGTTTTTTTGTTTTTTTTTTTTTAAATTCATGAACTAGTTAAAATTTTTTTGACCTGGAACAGTCAGGGAAAACAATTCATACAAAACATGCGAAGTTATCAAAGACTACATTCTCTTTAAACAATTGCACGCTCTCTGAGTGAGTATTGTATACAGTAAGAAAAAAAAAAAGAGTCTTATTTTCAAATACTCTTTTACTAGTTTACAATTTTCTAGCACTTGCATCATGTCTGAATTTAATCAACATCTTTTGAAATGCTGCCATCTAGTGATGAAGTATGGGATTTGGACTCACAAAGTACAAGGATTGTGAACCACTTGTATCACATCCTCCCCATCCTCATCCCTACTTGAAATAGATTATAGGTAGCAGAATCTATCATCCAAAGCAGCACGGAACCTCACATAGTTCAAGTCATCTACAGATTATTTCTTTTCATACTAACCAAGAACATGGATGGGGGAAAGGTGTATAAAGATGTATAGGAAATGGCGGGTAGACCTTGCTTTTTGGGGAGCAGGGGAATGAGAACATCTGGTAAGGTTCCAAAGTGGACTAAGAATGTATGATACCTTGTCCCACAAATTAAAGCACTGAAAAAAGTTAATGCTTGCATGAAAAGAAATATATGCACAGAGCTATGAAAAATGACACACTAACATTTAGTTTGATTCAAATAATGTAATCTTATTCTTTGCTGTATTTTCAGCAAGAGGACACAGGTAGCAAAATGAACTCTCATTTCAAAGGCAGGGCAGTCATCTTACTACAACTATTCCAACTTAAAGCTCTTAGAGTCTAGTTCACAAGAGTACAACAGTCTGAATTACAACTCGTCAGATAAGCAGTATACTCATTCCTTCCACATTCAATACTGTACAAGTTCTCAGATTTACCACTTAAGAATCAAAGAGAAACAGCCGCCATCTTCATCATTCATGCCATTTCATTCATTGCTTTACTCAAATTTCTTCAGCAAATAGCAATTATATACTTCATAATTACTTCGGTTAAATTCTTATTAACTTAGTATATACTCCAGTAACATCTCAGTATTCAATCATAAGAATTAAGAATCTAATAATTAAAGTCAGGGGAAAAAAAGGCAATTAGCAAGTGACTAAGTGGCTATCACTGTAATCACTGGTATATTTTCCAGGAAGTAAACAACGAGGGGACCCCGTAGACAAGGAGCTCACTTGTTACTTTCAGTGTGAACTACTCCTGTGAAGGGGTGGAATTTACTTACTGGGGGGTGGGGTGTTTGATCTGGGGTTTTCTTTAAGTCTTCTCTAAAACAAATTCCTTATAAGCTCTTTAGTGACCTTTAGCAAAGTTCTGCAGCTTTACTTCACTTTATTCTTCTGAGCAATTCCTGTTTACTAAAGCAACTGTTCACTTCTTACAAATAAATGCCACCACTTTGCCCTTTTATTCTTTATATGCAGAAATGCAAAAAAGTTACAAAGCAGAAGGTAAGAACTGGACTAAGACTGTAAACTCCAAAGGTTTCTTACCAGCTTAGGTTTTAGTTGGTCTTCACTATCTCCATGCCCAAGGCGTCCGTATCTTCCCTTTCCCCATGTAAAAAGGTCTCCTGCAGCTGTAATACATGCGCTGTGTGCTCCTCCAGCAGCAATGTCAACCACTTCTATACCTCTCAGAGATTCAATTACACGAGGACGATCACAAGGGCTGGAATTAAAATATTTGTCTTGACAAAACTTTTAGAATTGACCATTCACGTTCACCAATGTATGGAGAGAGGCTTTTAACATGAGTATGAGGACACCTAAAATAACTATTTGCTTTTTCAAATAGTTCAATATCCTAAAGATTTATGTTTAATTAGTCATTCATAAATATTTTCAGAGGCCTATAAATGCTAGAAGTATTTTACTTCATGTTATACTAGAGCATTGCAGGTAAGCTGAAACTACAAAACCATTTTCATTAAAATCTAGTCAAAGCTAAGCATTTACCCTGGAAAATCAGGGTAAACACAACAGAACTCCTCCTTTAATGTACGCAACAACGCATGTGGAAATCAGAAGCAGAATGACAGTTTTGCTCCCTAAAATTCCTTGAAGTTCCATATACCTGCAAGACAGATCCCAGAGAAAAGCCACCGGAATTCAGCATCCACAGATGTGTTAGAACACAGTATCTGATTACAGAAATCAAAGTAACTGTTTATCTGAAAATTATTTTGTTTCTCCAATTTAAAAATGTACATTTCCACATCACTACTTAACACTGACTTCTACATACAGTCAGTACTCATACACAATAGTTCAAATCATAGCAACTATACTAAGTATCCATTAATAGTTTTTAAAAATATTTCAAAGTGTTACTTACCTTCGGTTTCCATGACCAAGTTTACCATCTTCTGCTTCACCCCAAGAATAAACTTCTCCCTCAGAAGACAATGCCAAACAGTGCTTTCCTCCCGAGTTCACTGCAACTTTTTTTATAAAAACATGTTGAATGGATTCCAGTAAAGTTGGAGTAGAAACCGACTCTGTTCCTCCAATTCCAAGCCTACCACCTGCTCCATATCCAGTGGCATACAGCTTTAAAGTGAAGAATAAAATTTAATTTTGTTTGCCTCTTCAAAAACATTCGAGTCGTAGAAAAGAATTCTTAATGAGTGTGTACTGGAATGCAGTTAAAGGAAAGCCCAGAAAACCAGCTTCTTATATGCCTCTATAACCTCTTCGAGAAAATAAGAAGGATTTTGAAATATTTCACAAAAAGAAATGTGAAAACACAGCTACTTTCAAGTCAATATGAACTGTCACCAACCTCACAGATTTAATTTTAAATGCTAAGTCTGATTTTGTAAAAGTATCAAGAAACCATAGGTTTGTGTGATGACATTACAAAATCATCTATCACCTGTATGTCTCTTTCAAGCAGCACTATTCCAGTTTTCTTTCTTCTGTGGAATATAAACACCTAAACACAGTTGCTTCCTCCCTTTCTGTCCCATACATAGTTTTAAATACTGCTTTTCACTCTCTTTTTGTCTATCTGAACAGAATGATGTCAAGCAATGTCATTAATCTGTTCTTTATCCTTCTGTGAATTATTAACAAGGATGATACTGACTGCTGAAGAATCAGTATCTCACTAGATGGATGTAACTGTTACAAAAAGCTCTAGCTAAAATTCTCCATCACATCCTTAACACAAAGCTGCCATCTGTATCAAAATAAAGACTTTCAAATTCATTAACTTATTTTTTTCTCCTATACCTTACACTAAACCTCTGCATGATGCTCCTTTTCACTCAGGATTTAAGCATCTGCAATTACATCCTGCAATGCCTAACTTACAGGCATTTAGCCAACTGTGAACAATCTCAGATTCCAATTACACCGCTCCCCTGTCAGAGAGACATAATAACCATCACATTTTTACTGTCTGTCCTGTTTTATGGGACTCTCTGAGCATGTTACTTGTATTCAGCTTTGTCTTCCAAACTGTGGTAACAGTTTTGAATTGAGAACTAAAATACATGTCTCATTTTGTGCATTTAACGCTATAATAAACTTAATTCCTAGACTGCACTGGTAGAGTGGGTATAGTTCAGTTTCTTTAAAAAAATAAAATAAAATAAAACTAATAATAATAAAACCAACAATAATAAATCTGTGCTGTGCACATTATTTTTTCTTCAGCCAAACCTATTCTGAATGAGGATGAAACATTTCAAGGAAGCCTAACAAACAAACATTTGTTGTGTCCTTACTTTCCCATCAGCAGTCACTGCAAACAGAGTCTGTTCACCACCAATTAACTGCACTGGTCTAAGGGTAGCAAGAGCTTCACATGGAGTTGGGACTTTGACTTTTGCCCCTTCAATCCCACCAAGTTGTCCTCTGTGATTATGACCCCAACCATAAATAGTTCCACTGCCTCCAGCTGAAAGTGTCCAATCATCAGGTCGTCTGCAGAAAATGAAAAAAAAATTTTAAAAGAGCTTTTAAAAAGTCACAAGAAAATGCAGTTTAGCATTATGCAAGAATGAAGCATCACAAGACCAAACCAATGACAGTTGAAAGAAATAACCTATTCATCCACTGGACAAGCTGCTCATCCTGTTCTCTCTTAAAGACATCATGGCATTCATGAAGAACATCCATATTTTCATTGTCTGCCATTAATTCTCGGATTTTCTTTGCCACCTGTAAAATATTTTGGATTAAACAATATTATTCAAACTATCAGTTACTCCTACCACAGCTGGCATAAAATACGTCAGACTCAGTAGATCTTTTCAATTGAAACACTTTCAAAGGTTCCATGAACCATTTAAAATATTCCTGCATTACCTCATCAAGGAAAAGACGAGGTAATGGTGTCCTTTTATCAAGAGCCACAGCAACTCTGGATGCCATACAGTATCTCCTGAACCAGGCCCATTTGTGTGTCTCTGCACAGCAAGGGAGAGTGTCCAACTCCAGATCACAAGCAAGAGCCACAAGCACCTGCAGTCAATCAAAAAACATTTGAGAGATGTATCAAAAATGTGTAATAAAAAGTTTTATGCATTTGATGTAGCTGAACAGCTCATAGACCAGTAGGGCCTCAACACAGTCTAAGACATGTAAAGCGCAAGGGACATTAAGAGCCATCTTCGTTACCCTCACTGATGGGGCAGCATCAACTGTACCCACACTATCTCACATAGTTAGGTATCTAATTCCCTCTTCCAAACCAGAGATTTTCACAACTTCCCTGTGAAAAACACTCCTACATTAACTAACTTTCCTATATCAAATACTATGTGCTAAACTTTTTACCTTCAATTTCTAAACTAAGTCACCCTCCTACAATTCAATCAATTTTCAATTTGATTCAATTAAATTGAATTTCAAATTCATTTTCAATCAGATCCAATTTCAAATGAATGTTACTGATGAAGACTGTGAACAACGGATCACTTCTTCGCTATATAAACTTTTATGTATTTCAAGAATTTCTTTTTCTTAAGATTAAGTAAGTCCTCTTATTTTAACTTTTACTACATGGGAGGTTTTTTCAGCCTTTTATTCTTGTTGCTCTTCTCTAGACTTCTGCAGTTTGAGGCTTTTTTCACTTTGAAGTACAGGCTCCAAAACTGAATAGCCTTCCTTTTAAGACATTCTTATTTGTTCCAACTAGATGTAAACAAAACCTTTGGAGTATTTAAATAAATAAATAAAAACATACAACACTCCAATTAGGACAACCCAGAAATCACTTATCAAAAAGTGTAGTCTACTGTACTTCCAAGATGTTTTTCTGACCTACGTACCTCTGCCTAGCTATGTACTCCTCATTCTTTATTTGCATATTTGATTCTCCTTTTAGAAGTAGCACTACGATTTTGTCAGAAAATGTTTCTGATATAGGACTAGCTGAGCTTACCACATCTCACAAAAAAATCCAGAACTAATACTAATGAATTCTTTACTGATTGTACCCCATTACCTTAAAGAAAGGGCTGTGGAGCAATTGTTTGCCACCTCTCACGATGGGGTCTTCATAGTCAAACTGTCGCTGCAAAGCTTCTGGAAGACCTTTAACCAAAGCAGCTAAAGCACTCCCTGTGAAACTCTAGAGAAACCACAGAACTAGAAAGTTAGTCTATCTGTATACTTTATGTATTACAGAAAATACATTATTTAGATGACCATGACAAAATATTAATAACTTCCCAAACTACAGGTAGCTATGTTGAAGTATGATTTCCATCCATTTCCTAATACAAAATATTTCTATCTCTTTTTGGCAGTTCCAAACCCGTATCTGTAGAGTATTGGAATTAGCCATTTTTTTCTAAAATCTTTACAGACTTGCAGACCTGTGCAAGGCTAGTCATTTGCACACTTCCTATCTTGCCATTAACAACAAAAATGTTGTACACCAGGGACAGCATTCATGCTTCATATACATCTTAATGTGAAAAATGTGAAGAGGAGAGCATCACTGCCTTCTTACCAAAGCCCGTGTTTCTCCATCATTATCCCCTAGAATCCGGTTGATGTTAATAGACTGGCCAAACTCTGTTGTAAGCAGTTTCCGTAGTCTCTGCAAGGCCCACATTCTGTGGCCAGCAGCTAAGGAAACACAAGCACACAAAGAACATAATTGCTTAAAACGATCATTTTAACTTCAAACAGATTTAATTTTAAGACTACACCTACCTAAGGCACTCAGCTGAGCACAAGCTGCAAGTGAAGCTGCCAAGCGAGGAACTATACTCCTGTTCGAAGCAAAATTTAAGCGAAAATCCAACAAACATGTAACCAAATCCATTGAGGGGCATGAAAGAATACAGCGATCTGACAGAAGGTCTTTAGGGCCTGCAAGAAACAAAAAGCAAAAAAAGGTGGGGAAGATTTGTCCTCAGATTGAAATAAGAGCAGGATTTAGCTGACCAAACACAGCAGACTAGAGCACCCATCTACATCTGAGTTGGCCCATTCCACCTCCTTTTGAAGGGATTGGAAGAAAGGCACCTGCATGACGTAATTCACCTAATTCCAAAAGAGATGCATTAAAAAAAATTTCAGCTGAACTGTGCCTCAAAAGTATCCTCTCTTCGTTGATGAAGAGGCAAACTAGAGTGATTACAAAATATTTTTATGTCTTCCCTATGTACAAGCGCATCTCACAGGACTTTGTTGAAAATGCTTCCTAAGTATGAATAAAAATGTTGTCTTAGTGTGAATGTAAATGAACTATTGAACTTTGGCATGTAAGTATCATGCAGTAAATGCAACTGTAAAAAAAAGACAAGTAGATCTACTCTCTTGCCCTTCTGTAAACATCATATATGATACCTTACCTGCAGCTGGCATGATAGGGTAAACAGTGAATCGCCATCCCCATCCATTCACAGAGCCATCACTGATGAATTTCCACTTTAGTTCATCCCCTGGAATGCGCAATTCACTAGACCAATCTGACCACTCACGACCTGTCACAGTAGGCAACATGAACATATTCATCTATATGGTCTGAAACAAAATGCAAGCCACTCATCTTGCAACCTCCCGCCACGGTTATACATTATAAACATAATATAAACACATTCAAGAAAATGAAAAAAAGCTATGTGAAGCACATGAACATAACTATGAAGATGTTACATTAACGAAACTTAAGTCTTAAACAGTTCAGTTAGCCCTGCTCACAGATACCCTCAGTACTTTTAATACCACATTCAAAAGACAATTATGAGGTCTTACTAAAATCCATTGTCCTATTTTCAAATTATATTTTCATATTACAAAACACGTAACAACATATATATTAAATTAAGCTTTATGGCTTTTTCCAACCAGGAATTCAATCAGAAACTTCACAATAATGAAACACATGCACATCTGAAACAGTTTGGGGAAAAATGGGTCAGCAATAAAAGCCCACATCAGACTGCTCAAAAACATTAAGAACAGGCAGTAACTACAGAGACTCTTGCACATGATGTAATGTATGAGTAGGTTAAATGCAAAATTCGATGAGATTAAGATTATTCCTTTGGAGTCTACTGCAAATTAGTAGTGCTTAAAAATGAAATCAGAGATAATAGGATATAAGATGTGAAGATTTAATTTAGTGTCATGTACATAGGCCAGCACAGAAACCAGAAAGAGAGCCTAGGTATTATTGTGGGCATTAGACAACAGAAGAGCATTTGTCTTGACTGTATGAAAGTTCAAACTTCTGTAAATATTACTTGAAAAAGGAAAAACAAGTTAAGAAAAAAGTATCCTTTTCCAATTGTGTTCCAATTTGTTAAAACATACTTTGATTATACAGAAATTCACACATGTTGGCTGGGGTGATAAACACTGATTTTTTTACACTCTATGACAACATGACCTTCTGAGAGATTCTCTATATTCAAAGATGCAAGATCACTCTTATGAGTCTGTTTAGATCCTATATCTTTTTTTAGTTTAAAACAGAGTATAAATTTACACAGTTTTTCCTCTTTTTTTACTGGCACATCCCTCACAGTAAGTCAGTCACAGACAGTGGTACATTTCATTAAACTTTTAATAGTAAACCACACAAGACATTTTTGAAAAGCACTAGTTCTCATAACCTGATCGGACGGAAACAATTCTGTTGACACCATCCATTATGGTGAGTGGATCATGACGCCGCTCTGTAGAACACTGGCGATCAAATTCTACCCTCAGTCCCTCAGCACCTAAACAGCAACAAAGAGTTCACACATTTCTACAGAGCAATCAATACCATGAACAAATGCAGTATTTTAGAAATCCACACGAAGTCAAACACAGCTGTTTGGAAGCCACAGTGTTCATTAATAAAAATAACTTTCTTTGGTTTAATGACATTATTTGTCTGTAATTTCTTCTTTTTGAAAGGCTTACATCATTGCAAGCTCATGTGAGTCAAGGCTAGCAGACAGAGGACTATATTCAGAACATTCCAAAGTACAGCTGCAACAGACAAAAAATGTCTATTTACAGTTAAGGCAAATAGCTCTTTGTTGCCTGTACCTTTTGATATGTACTCGATAACATAGTGAAGGAAGCACTAAATGAAAAGACAGCATTAAAACAAAAAAGTATTTCCCTAATGCTCAAGACTAGAAGACAGGTGTTCAATTACTGACCCTGAAAAAGATTCAGTCCTTCTCAGCTTCATAACTGAACAGAGAACAGCAATGATACACGGCTGTAATCACAGCCAGTGAACCCAAAATGTGCATTTCACAGGATCGAGACGTTCATGCAGTATGTAAGTGCTTTAGGAAATACTTTATTATAGCGACAGGACACATAACATGGCTTTAGAAGTTCAATACACATTTTTGCAAGCTAAGGAAAAGTTTCATGCATGCAGGCTTGAACTTAACTGAATTTTAGTATCATAACTCTGAAAATTCTATACCTGGTATTTTCACTGTGCCGCTAGAAGATGTATCATCAGTATATGGATGACTGCTTTCTACCACAACTGGCTGTGAAGAGAGGCGACCACTTTGTGAATCAGTTGCCACATCTTCTAGTTCAGTAACACACAGCTCCAACAACATATCAGCAACCTAAGAAAAGAAAAAATAAATACTTTATGAAAAGTTTGATTAGTCCAAGAAATCTAAGCCAACCACCATTTTTCCCAAATTTAAAATAAATAAACAAATAATTTGGTTTGTTAAAGCTAGAAAAACTAAAACTAAAAAGTCAAACACAAGTTTCCTGTAAGTAAATGACAACACAAATGTTTTCCCTTACAGAAAAAAACAACTGTAAAATCTAAACTGTAAAGCACAGGCCAAGAGATTAATGAAAGGTGTAAATCTCTCCCTGTAGCCAGTGTCGGTGTGGCCTCACCTTGAGAACTGTGCACAGTTCTGGGCCCCACAGTTTAAGAAGGATGTGAAGGTCCTTGAGTGCATCCAGAAAAGGACAACAAAGCTAGTGAAAGGGCTGGAAGGAATGTCCTGTGGGGAGTGGCTAAGGACTTGGGGCTTGGCTAGTTTGGAGAAAAGGAGGCTGAGGGGCAACCTCATGGCTCTCCACAGTTTCCTGAGGAGGGGGAGTGGAGCGGGAGGTGCCGATCTCTTCCCCCTCTATCCAGTGACTGGATGCATGGGAATGGCTCAAAGCTGCATTGGGGGAGGTTTACACTTGACATTAGGAAGCATTTCTTTACCAGGAGGGTGGTCAAACCCTGCAACAGGCTTCCCTGAGAGGTGGTCAATGTCCCAAGCCTGTCAGTGTTGAAGAGGCATTTGGACCATGCCCTCAGTAATATGCTTTAACTTGCTCAGCCCAAGTCAGGCAGTTGGACTAGATGATCATCGTAGGTCCGTTCCAACTGAAATAGTCCATTCTATTCTATTTTAAATATTTAACCAGAATGTAATATTGCAAAACATTGTTTGGAGAGAAAATTCAAATAGTGCTCATTTTTAAAGAGCAGTTTCAAATAAAAATTGACTCTCAAGGTTAAAAAAACAAAACAACAAACAAAAAACACCAAAGCACAAAAAACACCCATAAACACACACAAAAAGCTACTCACTATTAATGCTACAAGCAAAAATAAGTAACAGTTTGAGCAATTGCCTCTAGATGAATAGTGTCTGTCAGGCTCTCCCACAACCCTACTTCACTTGGACAGAGATACCATACATTTTTGTTGTTTAAAATTGAAGCTCTCTTGTCATTTACACCTTTAATAAATACATAAAATTTCTCTCAATTCAATGGATGCTCCTTAGGAAAGTCATTATTCACCTTTTTCGTTAGTGAAGCCAAGTTGAATAAAAGAATACAAAAATCAGCTTTGTATAATTACTTCTGATGTTTCAAATCAGTCTTTAAGCAGTGCAAAGCCATAAATTAACTATATCATATAAGCATCTTATGCATTGTTATAAATGCATAAAAGAAATGCATTATAACTCATTAGGAAAAAAATATTTGAAGGCTAAAGCTACAAGAAACATTAAACAAGTTTCAGTTTATTACTGTAAATAGATATTCTATAATTTATGACTTGTAGCATTCTTTCATATAGCTGTTGGTATCCAATATTACAGCACCTATTAATTCTGTTTGTCAGTTGTCCCAAAAAACCCCACACCCAGGGATACTTTGTGATTAGTTAGAAACTTCAAGGCACCAAATGTAAATCTTAAAAATTAAAAGAAATTACTATATTGTTAACAATAGATTAACAGCATTTTTAGATAGCAATAATGACTGCATCAATTTGAGAACTCAGATGCAAAACAAAACCAACATGGAATTTTTTAAACTAACATTCCATAGATCCAGGAAATAGGGCTTGATTAATTCAGCTTCCTTCCAATAACCACAGCCACTTGTCCAATACATAAATACAGTTCATTAAGCTTCTATTTTAGTGTCTAATTGCAGTATGACAAATCGAGGAAAGAGTCTATTACTGACATTTGTAGCACATGCACATATTCATGTAATATTTCTATTAAAAATCATTACAGTTCATATGCATTTAAGTTCAATTCGAATTTTTCATGTTTTTTTCCAAGTTTTTCAGTATGTTGAACTGCACTTCAAATTAAAGAAATATTCTAATAAGCTACTAATAAAAAGGACATAGTTAAAATGCAACAGTAACAAAACCTGACCTGTGGGTAAGCTGTGCCCATACCAGACAGCACAGCTGAAAGAACATCTCTTCCCTTTTCACCTGCTCGGTTGGACACAGCAAGCTTCAGCAGGTCAACCATGACACGCGTGTCATCTGGTACCAAGAGACTAGTAAACTCATCCAAGTACTGTGGTTCTGGGCCAGATACTTTACTTTGACTTTCTACATCCTACAAAACAAATTGCAGAAATATTTAGACAGTGAAGATGAAAGAAGTATCTCACTGAATCTGAACAAGTTAACTCGTCTGAAAAAGTTTAAAGATAGTTTAGAATACAATTCGTAAATCTGGGATTATACAGCCCCAAAATTAACCTACTGTTAAACCCTCAACTGAAAAAGCTTTCCTAAACTTAACGTCCTTTAACTTGGGGGGCAGTGGGGAATGGGACGGACGGACACACTCTGTCTTTGGATAGATTTAAGACATGCAGACATTTATAGAATAACTTTAAAAGCACAAAAAAAGCGAAACAGCTTGATAAAAGCATAATAAGGACTTAAGTTTTAAGGAAGGTATTGACAACATTACTTCTTTAGTTTTTGTCATGGTTTCTGCAATGATACTGGCAGCTCCAGGGTCATCTGTAACTGGAATGAAAGGACGGGAAGAGGCAGCAGCAGCTGAGGGAGTTACAGCAGATGGTGTCACAGCATCTTCTGAAGAAACAACCTAACCAAAACAAATAATAGTTAACAAAAGCTGCAACAAGATACTGTACAACCTTTAAAAGTCTACTTATTTATTAGAAGGGCTTATGTTCAAAGACAGCAGCAATTTAAAAACAGCCATAAATTCAAACCAACAGATTCACTCCCTGTACTTCTAGCTTCTATTTTATGTTCCTAACATGGCAAACCAGCCAACACCCCCGTGAATGCCAGCTGCTACAAAAACATACTATAAAACATCAGTGTGGGCAGGAAAGTCTACAACATAGAAGACAAGCCTCAACAATAATTGTTTGGAAAAGGAAAAGTTCTCTTCAGTAGCAAGCCTCTTCTTTTTTCTGCTTCTGTTAGCAGCTGGGAGTCAACAGTAGAACCGCATTCAGGCCCCCCTGTCTACATTAGTTGATATAACTTTACAATTACATTTCATTAAATAATTGTCCAATATTCCCTTAGTCTTGACTTCTTTTTTATCTTTTTTTAAAGATCACTCCTGTAAAATGAATTTACTATCTGGTCAAATAGTTAATATTTTCATCTTAACTCTAAAATACTAGTAGAAATTGTACAATTGCATTTAAATGATACACTGCATTCTGAAAGTTCAAAACTGACTTCACACTAAAATTTTAGTTTTTCCAAATCTCATATACGCAGAGTACCCACTTAGATTAGAGCATGAAAGTACTATTTAATCCCTGCTGTTATCAAACAAAACGGGACAATATTTTTCAGCTTTACTGTTAAACACTGATGGAAAAATTCTCTTGACACTTTACCTCCCCTCTCCTGTCCTGCCATGGGTTTGGGCTCAGCCTCTCTTCTGTATCTCCTACAAGCATGCATTCATCTCCACTTGCAGGGCTTCCTGTAGAAGTAGCATCTGATGGTGGGGCTGGCGATGAAGAAGGACATTCTACTGGTGCAATCATACTTGCAGGCATCAATGCTCCAACAACTGCATCCCTGAAATCATTTACGATAGATTAACATAAACCTAATTATAGCCCCTTGTTGAACTTGGAAAAAATTGTATTAGCTTGTCTTAATAAAATAAGGAAAAGTTTCCAAGCTCTGGAATTTAGAGAGTAGTTTATCTCCATTCTCCTTTAAAGCCACTATTTTACATGAGTTCCTCTTAATAAATTTTAGCACAAATACTCTGTTCTCTACCAACAACAAGAGCAGCACTGTAAAGTTTTATTGTTCTTTCCACCTTGCCTCCCGCTACTTCCTCCGTATCATATATCAAGATTTACTTACACTCCTTTTACATTATTTACTTGAGCATTCCTAAATAAACATTTTTTTCCCAGGCACTGGGAGCTTCTGTCAAGAAAACATAACAGCATAAAGCTAACATCAACATCAAAAGAAAATTTAAATGAGGTTTAGGCCTATGCTGAGGAGTCCAAACTTCGTACCTGACTCAAGAGACCCTAACAGATAGTAATTTTGCTCTGCAAAAGACAAGAATGTTTGCATGCCTACCTGGCATACATGATCTGTAATGCCATCAGTATATGAGATAGCGCCTGCTGTTTGGCAACATTCCCATCAAGCGACAGGAGAATCTTAGCAAGGGAAGGGCGATTCGGCTTGGAACTGTTTGCACCACTAATTTTGTTACTGGCAGCAGAAGAATCCGCATCTGAAGGAACACCTGTAGTGAGGGGGGAAAAAAAAAAAAGAGCAAGCATTTTTTAATGGTGTAATACATAACTGGAACTGATTTATCTAATTTATTTTCTTGTTAAGTCAGAAAGATGACTGTAAAACTAATTCTGCAGTAGATTGTTAAGCTGCAGTGCCTATGGATGCAACATCAAAGTCAATACTGAGGCTTTGCAGCAAGAGCTTTCATAAAATAGTGTTCCACCTTGTTACTTACTCATGAAGATTAAGGTAATACAGATATAAATATTTCAGTGATCAGTAACTAAAACAAGTTTTACTTAACACAAAAATTTCTCAAATACCAAGAATATTTATTAGGTACTATTAAAAACAGTAATCAAATATTATATATATGTAGTTCTTGCTCCTTTTTTAATACATTGCCTTGTTCATGAAAAAGTTCAATCAGCAAAATGTTTGTTGCTTTTATATTCAGCACAAGACATTGCTGTTTTGCCTCCCTAATTCTCACCTACCTTAGAAACAAAAGGTAACCGTAACATTAAGAATTATAGCAAGAGGTAACATGTAAGACGACCAATATTACAGTAGCATCCATCTACCATTATCTCCATAAAGCTCTATCCCATATTAAAGACAAAGTCTTTGGTGCAGTTGATGAAGCATGTTGTATTTTAATTTCCTGAAGAACAACAAAAGTTCAAACTAATGCTACTTCTAAACAAGTCCTTTACAACTTCCACTGTCAGGAAGAGGTTGCATTGGGGATTTTTTTAGAGGTGTGTAGTTTTTTTGCTGTTTTGTGGTGTTTTTTTAAAAGACAGTTTTCTTTTTGCACTCTTCTATCACCTATTAAGCCACACACACAACTAGCTCTCCAAAGGCATTAAAAAAACATCAAAACAACAATGTAAGGTAATAAATACCAACCAAGATAAGAAGCACCTAAAGGGTCCCTCGCTGTCTGGAAAAGTACTGGTTCATGAACAGATGGTGTAGCTACATCCACTGTTGTCCACGCTACACTGTGGGAAGACCCACAAGCAACTCGAGTGATTTTCTGGCCTTCCAAGCCCTGGACGAGAGTCGGCTTTCTATTGACTGTAGTAGTTCCATTGCCTTGTTGCCCATGGTCATTGTCACCCCAAGCGTAAACCTGCCAGTAAACGTTTCCACGTATTACTTTGCTTCACTGGTTGCCCCATTTAATTATTTTCTTAAAAAATCCTACAAAGGAATCTTAGTGATTTGTATTATTAATCTAGGACACTTTAGAGAACCTATTGCCCGTGACTTTTTTTTTTCCCCCGTTAAATAATGCAGGCACTATCATACATCAAAAGGAAAAAAAAAAAAAAAATCATCAAAGCAGCACTTTATCAGATGATTCATAAATTATTGCCAACTCATAAATCATCAACTGATTCATAAATTATTCAATGTGAACAGCAAGTTAGAAGAATTAGTTACACACAGTAATTACACTGTGGATCTGAATCAACACTATGATAATGATAATGCTGGATCACAGCAGAAAAATCTGTCCAGAATACTATGACTACTTCTGCATTTCAAGAGTGAGAAGCAGGAAACTGATCATGAGATAATATATAAACTAGGAGAATATTACAAAAGCTACAGTGACAACAACATTTAACCTCCAATAATAATATGAAAGCTAATATATTTTAAATTACCATCATGCTTATATTTATTCAGGACTTAGATAAGCAAATAAATATCATTAGAAATTTTTATTCCATTTAATCCACACAGATGCTATTACACTATTCTTCCTCGACAGTATAGATTCCTTTCTGGATCAAGTAAAAAGCTGAAAGGAGGGTGATGCACAACGTACCTGTCCAGTGTCAGTAACAGCTAGGCAATGGAGTGCACCTACAGCCACGTGCACGATCTTTTTACCTCTCAGCCCTTCCACAACTTGTGGCTTTCGTACATGTACATCTGTGCCATGGCCAAGCCTGAAGTAGTCACCCTTACCCCTGCAACAGATAGCAAACGTAAAATTCAAAACAATTATATCATTTACACATTCCCCTCTCAATGCAACTTCCCAAATCAAAATATTTCATTTATCATTGGGATTAAACACAAGCAGCAACTACCAAAATCTTCAAATCTGAATTACAAAGTCCTAAAAATGAGGATTACTGCAGTGTCCTGGTTTCAGCCAGGACAGAGCTGGTTTTCTTCACAGAAGCTAGTGTGAGACTGTGTTTTGGATCTGGGATGAGAAATTGTTGATAATGTGCTGATGTTTTGGGTTGTTGCTAAGCAGTCAAGGACAGTCCAGCTTCTCGTGCTGGCCTGCTAGCAAGAAGGCTGGGGGTGCCCGGGGAGCTGGGAGGGGACACAGTCGGGACAGCTGACCCAGGCTGGCCAAAGGGATATTCCCTACCATATGACGTCATGCCCAGCACATAAACTGGAGTTGGCCTGGGGGTGGAAATCGCTGCTCGGGGACGGGCTGTTGATCACTGGGTGGTGAGCAATCGCTGTATTGGGCATCACTTGTTCTTGTACATTCCTTTGTTGGTATTATTATTGTTGCTTCCTTCTCCCTTTCTGTCCTATTAAACTGTGTTTATCTCAACCCATGAGGTTTTTTTTCTAATTCTCTCCCCCGTCCCACTGTGGGAGGGGGAGTGAGTGAGCGGCTCCGTGGTGCTTAGTTGCCAGCTAAACCACGACATGCAGTTCTACGACTCCATAATTTTTCACCTCAGTATAGAACAGGCATCGTTATGACTATTTTTTTGTGTGTAGTACAACTGTGATTACATTGAATTTCCTCTGTTGCAGAAACATTGCAATTATAAATACTTAGAAAATTGATGTGTTTTGATAGACTTGGACAGTTTTATACTACTGAGGATAAACCTAATAATAACAGACCCTTTAACAAGTCTACTCACATGAAAAAATACACAGGAACTAACATGTTTTCACAATTGAGTTTTTTCACACTGTTGCAAGCCTCAGTATAGGTTCTCAAGCCTCCATAATTTAAATTCTTCTAAAATTGTTATACACAAACTGCACTAAAAATATACATTACTTTTGTGTAAGGTAAACACCTTAAAATGCCTCTAAGAATGTCAGTAAAGAAGAAAAACAACCTGAGATTTCTTCCACTGTGTTTTTAGTAACCATTCACTCAGTTCTGCTGCTCACCACCACCAACACCAATTTTTCTCAGGAAAGGTTATGTTACACTGGAGGTTAATACGATATATACTGCTGTTGCCTACCTGAAGTTATAACACAATAGTTGTGATTTTTCCCTCAAACCAGTACAAATTCAAGACGATAAGAATATATGTTCAGAAGCAACTCAGACATCCTAAAATGCAGACATGCACAGAAGATACAAACCCAAAAAATCTCCTTGTAGACCTCTAATGTCATGAAATAGCTGTACATTTTATGACTAGATGTAACAGTATTAAGACAAACTGGGGGAAGGAAGGAACGAACAAGGACTTTGCAAAGAGTTCTTAAAGACTGCCAGATTCCCTTTTTCTCTTATTCCTTTTGTCACTACAAAAAAAGATTTAAAAGAGGGGGGAAAGCGAGAGAAATAGTGTCCAGTGGCCATTCGCAGAAATGACATGTCTGCTAAAAGTTCTTCTCCCTTTTAAGAATAGAAGTAACTTACAAAAATGGAAGTTTCGTGGATTTCTCTTCATATTATTCATCAATTGCCGACAAATAATACAACAAAAAATGACCATTTTAAGTCTTAGTTTTGATACACATCAAAGTATCAGGTCATAGTTTCATTACAAAAGGATGGGGTAAGACCTTGATCTGGTTAGAGCTCTGAAGCTGGTCTGCCATACAGTAAGCTCTCAAATTTTAGAGGAAGGATTATGAACTCAAAAAGCCAGATTTGTGTTCAAAACAAAGCAGAAGCAAGCAGACAAATAGAAGAAAAATAAAAAAGGTTTCTGAGTAACTCTCAGTGATCATCTCCTATCAGTTCTTGCTTCCAGGCATCATTACTGACAACTCAGTGGCCTTCTGAGTAGCAACGAGCTCTGCAGACACTCTGTATTTCCAAGGAAGTGCTTCCCATCTCCTCTGAACTTTAGGTTACATCCTTACTCTACTACATCCTTACTCTCTCAGTCTCTGCTTTAACTGTAGCCTACATACTCCAAACTACGATTCTCAAGCTCTCTTTTTCCCCACTCCACTCCAAAGTCTTGAATTAACATTTCTTGATACGCTCCATTGCCCCCAAGAGAGGGAATGAACTTCCCCTTCTTTCACTAATTCAGTAAGACCCAGGCATCCTTACAGAGTACATGCTACAAGACACAGCATTAAAGTAATTGAAGAGATCACGGCTTGTCTCGAAAAGCTGCCAATTTAAAGACAAAGCACACAGATAAAGGCACAGATGGAGTTAAGAAAGTCAAATAGCAATTGCTTTGTTAATACTTTCTGGCAAATGTAACATACCATGTCCATACCACTCCTGACTTGGTCAGTGCCAATGAGAACTGTGCACCACACTCAATCTGACAAACGCCTTGGCCATTCAGTCTTTCAATGTTCTGAGGAATGTTGCATCCTTCACTTCCTCCTCGTCCCAGTTTTCCAAAATCACCATCGCCCCACGAAAACACCAAACCTAACAAACACCAAACTGCAGGTCAAACAATGATCACAGTATTCCCAGACACTAGAAAGCTTCTGGAGCAAGACATTCCTACCTTCGTCTGTCAAAGCAAGAGTCTGAGCATCTCTGCTTCCACAAGCAACCTGAATGACTCTGTGGCCAAGGAGCACTTTAACCTACAAAACAAAAAAAGTTAAACAAGACATTTCAAAGAAATAATGTTTAAAACCTTACAGGCATTTTCAAGCTCTTATGACTGATTGTGTTCATTGTGCCCAGTCTGAGCATGCCATTTAGGCACAGGATTACCAAGCCTTGCTCACTCAGGATCCAACCTTCCTACATGACAATAGTACCTTCCAGCTATGTATCAAAGGAAATGCAAGACATCAACGTTCAAAACAGCACTAGGCATTCCATATCACTTCACAAGAAAAAGAAAGAGACTGGATCTTTCCAGTCTTTCCGAAATAGCTTGCCTGTTATTAGAGGTATGTGTACCAAAACCTAATTTAGATTACTCCAAAATGATGTCTTCATACTGCTTTCATGGTTTTTAGCTTTACTTCAGCTTTATTTTATCATCATTTAACAAACACTTTCGTATTTCAGCAGAGACAAGAAACGTTTATTTTACCATCTTAGGCTTCAGCTGTGTGGTATTATCTCCATGTCCTAGCCTTCCATATTCTCCAAGACCCCATGTATACAGTTCACCACTAGAGGTAATGGCAGCACTGTGGGAACTACCACAAGCAATATCACGGATGCGTTTGGTCTTCAACGCTTCTATCAACCTGGGTTTATCACAGTTCCTAGAGAAAATGAGTGAAGAATTCATTGCATTAATTATGAAAGGGTTTCACAATATACACCAACCTTCATAATCCAAAAAATTTTGTGTAATAACTAACTGTAGCCTAAAGATAAAATAAGATGCAACGTTATGATTCCAAGATGTACTCTTTAGTAGCACCATAAATCTAAAGGTTACACTATTTTAATGTACTTCAAACTTTGTTTAAAGAAATATTTTATGTATATGCTGCAAAACTTAGGTGACAAAGCCAAAATACCGAAGTGATGAATCAATTAAAAAGAGTATAATACAAAGTAAAAACTGATATCCTGTCATTGCCCAAAGTTGAATGATTTGTTGGAAGTAATTATTTCTCCACTCTGTGGACACAGAGCCAGACAGTAAGATTAAGAGATGACACTCCCCTTCCAACTCTGCTTTTTACAAGAGAGAAATTAGAACTGGAATTTACTGTTAGGCTTCTGTGAGAGCAGTGGAAACTTTCACTACTCATATGATTACAATATTCTCTAAATTCAGGGAAGAGTTTCAGCTTGAGGTTTTCTAATATTAAGAGTGGCTCTGATGCACAGTCAAGGTTTTATAAAGTTATGCATGGCCTCCGGAAAATTTTCTCCCATTAAATGTCCAAGAGTTCCAATATCACTTTTAATAAAACAACAAAAAACATGAGGCAGTTGAACAATAAACAAGAGTACTGCTCTAATCTGGACTTCCCTTTTCATTGATCTGACACATTTATTTGTTGTCATATAATAACCATCTGCGTTGGGCACTAATTTTTTTATGTATTCTGAGCAACTCTTCAAAATATACCAGAATGACAAAGATTTCCCCATGGGTTATGTGTGGGTTTTTTTTTTTTTCCTTTCAAAACATTGTTCTGTGGTGCGTACAAAGAAAAATCCTGAGACAATTCAAATTTTCTTCAAAGCTGTCCTGTGGAGGATTAAACTATGTGTTACTGAAAAGTGTAAGAAATTTATTTCTGGCTAACAAGTTTGTAAACAGAAGTCTAAAGAAAAGGGCTACAAAATATTCTGTCAGGCTTACATTATGAACTGTTACAGCTCAGGTATGTAAAACTGCTATTGTTTTATACCTCAAAGCACCTCTGTAAACCTTACCTTAGATAAAGTAACCAAAAATTCTATGTCCAAAAGTGTACCATTTCATCAGTGACATTCAAAAATACTAATAAGGACTTTATCCACTAAGTACATTTTGAAGTATTGCACTAGTTGAATGGCTCCTTTTTAAATGACTGAAGACTGCTACAAACGCTGCACCATAAACTGAAATACACGGATTAAAAAAAAAAAATCCTTTCACAACACAATTTTTTACTCCCATTGTATTAAAAATCCTGTCACTGTCAATAGTGGTGGTCAGCTGTCTTATAACATGCAATACAAGCGTTCTCTTACTAAAATACAGACAAGTTTGATATCCTTACATTCGACTGAAGTGACCAAGTTTTCCATCATCTCCTTCACCCCAAGAAAATACCTTTCCGTCGACAGTTAAGGCCATAGCATGCCGGCCACCTGAAAGCATAAACATAAATTTAAATTTTCAAGCTCTCAAGCAGGCAGCAGGTCCAGCAAAAATCTCAGTAATTTGACACTGTTGTACTTCTACAATGTAATTGTGCAAGCCTTTCAACACAATACACATTACTAATTTTCTTCTCTTATGTGATTTAAAACAAAACACTTTTGTGAGAATATGTTTCATGGCACATTAAAAAAAAAGTAGTAGTCACTCAATTTGCTATTTTCAGTGCTGCAAGAAAAAAAGAAAAACCATGCCTAACCTTTAGCAATATTCAAAAATGAAAACACTTTCTTTGGATCAGACTGAAAAACTATTCAGAAGTTACCAAATTTAACTTTCAGCAAGTAAGAAACTGCGTATGGTTTAAATTCACAGATGTTAAGAACAAACCATTAGATTTAATCTAATACTTTATGCAACAGACAGTATTTAACTACCTGTATTTATTTTTAAAAATATCAGATATGCTGAGGCATCATAGCACCCAGGAAAATTGCAAAGCAACTATTTTCAGGCTTAATATGTTACTTTTATGTATATAAGAATAGCAATAGTCAGTACCTGAGTGAACAGCCACCTTCTTTACCACATAGTTACTGAGCGCTGTAATCTGGCGAGGAATAGGCACAGTTCCACTAGATATTCCTAAACCCAGCCTTCCATTTGTGGCTTCTCCACAGGCATATACTTTACCCTCTACAGTCACTAAAATGAAGAAGAAAGTTTGAAACACCATTATGTTTCACAACTGGAAATCTGTTTCTGCCCTTAAATAAATTATTTATTTTAAACTTATACTACCTGCAAAAAGGCTTTTGGATCCTCCAGCTACTTGTACAACATTCAAGGCAGATAGGGTTTCAGAAAAAGAAGGGACCTTTATCTAGAGCAGACAGGAAATAAAGACCATTACAATACACTTAAAAGTTTTATACTTTAAAAAGAAGAGCTATTCTTAAGTGATAAACCAGTTAATCTAACAGGTACTTTTTTTTTTTTTATAATATATGAAAGTCCTTGTATTATTCAGACACTTCACACATACCAGTTAATATACACCAGGCCAAAGACAAACCAAGAAAAAGCATTTAATACTGAAACCATGATAAATACAAAACCTGAGAAAAAATGAAATGTGATATAAACAAGGATTTTAATTTCAGTGAAGTCTTCTTGAGAAAACTGAACTCAGTTTTGAAGAAAGGCACAACAGCAAAATAAATCTAGCTAAAGTGTTAACCAACACACTTTAAATCAGCATACAGGAACACAAAACCACAACTGAGTTTTTCAGCAGAAAAATGCTTTAGCAATCTGGATCAGAGATCAACTCGGTGCAGGGAAGCAACCTGGAAACCTATTTTCTCCATAACTATAAAGAAGTCTTTTGTTCAAGCTGTATATATATATATGTTAAAAAAAAAAAAAAAGAAAAAAGACATCAGCAATCCCTTTTCAAGTGTTTTAAATCAACATACATTCAAACTTGGATATATCCCTTATATAATAAAAGTTGAGTAATTAGTTATTTATTTTTATGCAGCTACAGAGATAAAGTTTCTAGCAGATGTCTTTGTTACAGTATATGGGAAAAAATTTGAAGGACATGTGAAAAGCCTTAGTTTTTAAATTATTATCCTAATTAATCAATTTATGCATTTAATAATATTAATACCTGTTAAGACCTCAACGATAAAGCGTGTAAGTTCACATTAGCATGTTTTTTCCACTCAAAAAAGTTTATCTTTACAGAATTAGTTCATATTTATAGAGGTATCTGATTTTATTTTTTTTTATTCCCTTTGTTCTTCCATTTAACTGTTCTCCCCTTTTCTAGGTGGGAGGGAATCACTTCAGTCAGAGCCATAATTCTGCCTTCAACAGTTTTGGAGCAAGAATGAACTGAAATCCACACTTCTGCACTGAAGCCTTGAGGGTTTTATGCACCAATAAATACAGGATGGAAAATACAGTAACAGTTAACTTTTTGTTTCTTGAAAGGCACTCTACTGATACAATAGCATATGTTTTATTTACAACCTAAATTAAAGAAATGCTCTCTTAACTATTCTTAAATACTTTTCAGATTGTTATTTTAAATTGATTCAGCATTCGCCATGTATTTCCCATCTTGCATTGTATTAAAAATTATGGTTGCACCCAGGGCCGAAATTCCTCCTGAATTACACAGAATTGTAATCAAGTTACACCAATCAAAAGATTAGAATTCAACTTTTTTTTTCTGATTACTGCACCAGATGCAGGTACAAGTAATACACAGAAAAGTTCACCAATATCTTCATTTCATGCATTCAAACTCAAAAGGAACAGAATATGTATAATGTGCTATAGATTTTTAGAACAATTAGTTCACTATCATCTAAAACAAATGATTAAGTGACTGCTAAAAATCAAACTGAATTTCAGAGTAACAACCAAAATGCAAGTTTTCTCCAATTTTCCACCCAGGAGACATCTATATGTCTTAACAAGTAAAGTAAAAACAGTAAAAAGCCATTAAAACCTATCCAAAGCTCTTTGTAGCTTTGGATAATAAACTTTAATATCCTGATTAAATCTGAATTAATTTTGAGTTGTGTGAAGACGCATACATTTTATTTTTAGTTGTGTCTGTTTTGTACTAAAGTATGAAAATAACAAACATACCTTGGAGCCTTTTAGCCCTCCCAATTGGTCTTTGTCATTCAGTCCCCAAACAAAAACTTTGGTTCTTATTGTAGCTGCCGATTCGAGCCCAGCTGCCTTCTTTCTAACAAGACTGAACATATTGAGGAAAAAAAAACCAAAAGTCAGTTTAGCAACCTGCATGCTATAGCATAGGCACATTTTTATTGTACTTACTGATTTTAGAGTTTGGAATAGTTTCAGTACTCAAACTACACCACCACAGTTAAGTGGTGGCTATAATAAAACAAAAACAAAAATCCAGAATGTTTTGCTGAGCAGTAGTAAATATACACATGCCACACATACCAGATATAAACACATAGAGTTTTTAGCTAGGTTTTCAACTCCAAGTACATTGCAGAAGCAGAAGAGTTGTACAAAATGCTACCATCTTACCAGTGTGATAATATTATAGACGTTATTTATCAATAAATGACCTGCTTACAATTCTGACAAACTAGGATACTGATTTCTCTTTACTACCATTCAAGCTAATTAAGCTGCTCTTCTTACAATAATCTCCCATCCGGAATATACAGACACGAACGTTCTTTATCATTTCCCCCCCACCCCTGCAGTTACCTACCTGCCGGTGTTAGCTTTATCATCATCCTCTTCCTCATTATCAGAAGCAAGGAAAGGGACTGCAGCCAAATCTTCATCCTCTGCACGTATACGTCCCAGTATGCTGAGGCCATGTATTTTGCAATCAATCCCAGAGCTTCTGCACTGCTTGATTGCAATCTCAATATATCTGTGGTACTAAGAAGAAAAAACTAAATTGCCATCTTTTGGGTCATATATAACTTCATAAAACATAGGAAAGAATTAGAACTTTTGCTTGACTTTGTCACCTTAACAAAATGAATCTGTAATTTTAAATATTTGGCTTTTCAGCCCTACAAAATTCATACTTTAAGATAAATATATGGCCTCACTAATTTGAAAATTATTTCACTTCCAATCTTCTAAAAAGTCATTATGCATGCCTCCTTGCTGTTCCTGAAAAAGATCAAAATTACTATCCAAAATAAGCCACCCACCAAAATTATCCCCAGATTTAATTTTATTGGGTTGTCTTCTTGGTTCATAGTTATATTGATTCACATCCAGAAAGCTACAATATCTTTACTACTAAGGCTATTACAGAGCTACACTGTGATTATGGTAAAACTTATCAGGATAATTAACTTTACAAAACTCCCAGAAATAGTGCTAATTTAAAGAAAAAGTAAAAAATCATGCTTTAATAATCACAACAGTGCTTTTCATCCATCTCTTACAGCAAAATATTTTTCTGTTGCATACAAGAGTAGTTGCTCACAAACTTCACTTACTTCTGTACAATCACTGAGAAGAGGCACTGTGGTATCTGTAGGATTTATATTGATTGTCTTCAGCTCTATAAGGTTATTTAAGGAATTCCCCCCTAGAAAACAAAACATGGAAAGAAAAACATTGTGAAACAAACACCTTATCTTAAAAACAGGCACTATGCATGCGAAATAGATGACTATGTTAACTGAAACCACATAAATACCTACTGTTGAATGTACCAAAAAAAATATTTTTCAATACATCTCAGAGATGAGAACACATACCTGAAACTACAACTAAAGAAGGCATGTAGCTGCTGTCTGCAGGGTCCACTATCATCTTTAGTCTATGAACAAGAACATCTGGAAAAATCTCCAAGCGAATCCAGTGCTAGGGGAAACACACAGAATTTCATTTTCAGATAGTATCGTTCAGACCACCGTATGGTTAAGAAGAATAAACGTGCGCTGTTTTTGAAGAAAGCATGAAAAACGAATGGTAAGTTCGTAAAGCATGAAAAACAAACGGTACATAACAGCTACAATGCATGGGAACTGGCCAAAGGAAAACGACCTTGTGAACTTCTCGCCTGTCCAACATCCAAATACAAGAGAAACAGTTGCAGCAAATGATTTCTTTCACCTAAGAGCAATGCCACTGAGAAGACTGAGAAAGCACAATACCATTGGAGGTCAAGAAATGGGACATAATGTAAAACTCTGGTTACAGTCTGTAGACAACTTGAAGGAAGTGTACTTGGGTATATTCTGAGCAGGGCCATGAACAGAGCATCAAAACACACTGGACAGAAGCCTAGACACAAATCCTGGTGCCTAGGCTGGACACAGAGCAGTGCTGCAGGCCAATAAAAGTGGTAAACCATAAACTAAGGAATAATGCTTTTTATAAATTATCTGGATGCAGGAGTCCAATGTACGTTAAGCAAGTTTGCCAATGACACTAAACTAGCAGGAACTGTGAACTCCCTCGAGGGTAGAGAGGCCTTACAGCGAGATCTGGATAGGCTAGAGAGCCAAGTGACAAATTCTCCACCTGGGACAGGGTAATCTCGCTTATACATACAAATTGGAGCATGAGTGTCTGGAGAGCAGCCCCATGGAAAGAGATCTGGCGGTGTGGGTTGATAGCAAGTTGAATATGAGTCAACAGTGTGCCCTGGCAGCCAAAAGGGCCAACCATGCCCTGGAGTGCATCAAGCATAGCCTAGCTAGCTGGTCAAGGGATGTGATCATCCCACTTTACACCACACTGGTGCAGCCTTGAGTAGCGTGTACAGTTTTGGGTGCCTCAATAGAAGAAGGACAACAAACTAGTAGTGTGTCCAGAGGAGGGCAACCAAGATGGTGAAAGGTCTCAAGTGCAAGACTTATGAGGTCACTTGGTTTGCTTAGCTTAGAGAAGAGATGGCTGAGGGGTGACCTCATCACTGTGTACCTCAAGGGAGGCAGCAGAGGGGGAGGTGATGACTCTTTGGTGACAGGACACAAGGAAATGGAATGAAGCCGCATCAGGAGAAGTTCAGATTGGACATTAGGAAAAGGTTATCCACTGAAAGGGTAGTCAGTCACTGGAACAGGCTCCACAGGGAAGTGGTCACAGCATCAAGCCTGTCAGAGTTCAAGGAGCATCTGGACAATGCTCTTAGTCACGTAGTTTAGTTTTAGGTAGTCTTGAAAAAAGCAGGGAGTTGGACTTGATGATTCTTATAGGTCCCTTCCAACTTGAGATACTCTATGATTGTATGTAAGTGAGGGAGCGCTTAGAGGCAGTTTTAGCTAGTAAGAACATAAGTGCTTTCCATATTGCAACAAACTCACTTAAAATATAATCAATGTGACTGTTATGAACACTTGTCATCAGTTATTATACTAAAAAGGCAATTATAACCATATAACCAACTACAGAATATAATAATTACCCTGTATTTCAAAAATCCCATAAGTTCCTTATAATTCACATGAAATAATTAGAAAGCAAAGCTTTAAAAAAATAGGCACATTTACTATGAGGAAACATAGTTTCGTACTTCAGAAGTCTGTTTTTACTACTGTTCTATCTTACATGAAGATAACGAACAAATATATTTCTCTAAGGTAAATACTTATCCTCTTAAGGAGAAAGCATGCCAGAACATACCAGTTACGGCTTGAAGTTACCTTTCCTTGTGAGCCAGAAGACTGCCAGCACTGCTCACTACCATCAATAAGACGTGAAGCCTGATTCACAGAGGATGAGACATTCAAATTCTTAACTATTCTTGACCAATCATCCAGTAACATTCCCCGCTGGCTACTATGCCGTCTCTTTAGCTGCTTTCCAGAACGCCCACAAAACACCGGAGACTGACCTGCACGGTTAAATGAAATGTTAAGCATGTACTTCTCAAAGAAAATTGCTTTTATTAAACCCATAAGCAAGGTGAAAGGAAATATAACAAGTCAAAGATTTCAGGTATGTAGTCTAAAAGTAGAATACAGAAGTATGTCCCATAGGTATGGTAATACTACTCACACTTAAAGGGCATAGCTCAAGATAATTTTTTTTTTTTTTTCAAAGGAGTTTCAAGCACTTTACCTGACTACAAGTTTTCATACCTGTCATTTGGGATAGTCACACTTTCTATTCTTACACTAATGACTGATTTGTACTAAGAAATCAAGCATAATTTAGTAAAAAATAGCATTAAAAAAATTAAGAAAAAATTACTCTCTTCAGTAACGTAAGACACTAAGAGTAATTCCTAAAAATCAAATGATGAAACGTTACAGGGGCATGCATTATTTAAACTGACAAAATCCTTAAAAGACTAACATTCTTATCTAAATAGCCACTTGAAAGGGTCCTTCCTTTTGAAATACAAATCAGAATTTATGACGATATATACTTCAAAATACAGGCCCACACCACATGAATTTTGTACACCACCACAGCATATGAAAAATATGCAACCAATCCTCAACAGAAATCACTTGCCAGAGAATAGACATAGCTAAGTTACAACACTCAAAAATTCCAAATCTTGTTCAAGAATGAGGTGGGTTAGCTAGTTGCTGTTTTCCTCTCTGCAGAAACTCACTTCTATTTCCCTTCACTGATGTCTGTAGCTTCTGGAAAACCTGACTAAAAGAATATTGTAACTCCTCTACGCCACCCAGGGCAACAGGAAGGATTACAGATTCATACCATACCAGCTGTACAACCATATTAACTAATTTCTTAATGGAAAGTCTTTCTTGCCCTTTAGACAAACCATCATACACACACAATGCATGTTCATGATTTCTAGCAGGGAATTCGTTTTATTCATTTCCCAAATCAATTAGACTGGTTACATGTAAATATGAAGAGGTTTAGTCCAGAAGCCAGCATCACCTTGCAAATACTAGGTATCAGGTGGATTTTTAGACAGGTGGAGAGAAAAGAAATAAAAGCTAGTGTCAGGTAAGTTTTGCATAATAATGCAAAACCCAGAAGTTTTGCATCTGTTCTTGCCCTAGAAACAAAAAATTCTGAGTCTTTCAAAAGGCTTCCCTTTCCTACTACACCTCCCTGGAGTCTCCACATCATGGAGGCAACAGCCATCACACATTGATAGGCATAATTGATAAAGAGCAACTGAGCTCTAAGAAGGTATCTTAGGTATTTCAAGCTGCACCTGCTGTCATGAGGATTCCATTCACCTATGTTTTGGCTGACAGCAAAAGGCAGGAGGATCAAAGAGTTCTAAGTTTCACTCTCGGTGTAGCTGAAAAACTCAGGCCTGACATAAAGAGTTACTATAAAATAGACGTATTTTTTAAACTTTTTTAACACTACGAAGAAAGCTTAAGGGTTGATGTTTTTGTGTAGTCCACCACATGCAGTTATAGCAGTGCTATGATCTGTTTTGTTGTCTAGAGGGTCAATCCAAACACTAATTTCATTATGTTAAGGAGCTGAAATTTAAGACCTGTTTTTTAAAAACAGACTCAAGGCATTTTAAATATATCTAAGAAACACTTAGATTCTGAAACTTACCTGGTTCATTTATTCTGCCAAAAGTATGTCGGGTGTTATGCTTCCTGTTTTTAAAACAGGTTTCACAGAAGTCAAAATCATCACAGTTTCTGCATTTGAATCTTGGCCCATTGATAGGAAACATCTGACAGCCATCACACCTGATTTCATAAAAGAAGGACGAGTAAGTATCTTTCTAGCAGTTTTCATGGTACAAGTTAATTGTAACACAAGTCAACATAGCGGAATCAAGACAATAAAGCTAAAGGATAACCCATACACATTAAGAAAAAAGTAAATCATCACTTACGTGACTCCAGGATGAATGCTGGGGACCAGTTCCATTTCTGACAATAAGCCAGTCCAATGAGACTGCTGAGGAAAGTCTACAATGACATCTTTTCCATTGGCGCTAAAAGCTGTGACAAAAACACGCAGAAACAGGTGTTGCAAATCTCTGTAAAATGGTGCAGAACATGTCCAGTGCAACATCAAAGCCGAAACACGTAACAAAAGTTAACTTTTAGAAGTGATCTTTTATTTTAATGGAACTATGTATTGACCTGGTGTAGAGGAAAAGGAAGTTCTAAAGATTTTTAAAAGTTATGTATTATTCTACTTAAACTCCTGAATTATTTTTTTTAGAACAGTTCCCAAAGGAAGAGAGCACTTCTAAGCACAAATATAGTATGACCAAAATCTGTACCTCTTCAAAGAATCCAAGCCCCACAGATTACTTCTATAACATCCCTTACAGCTTCACACTAATGCATCCCACTTTCTCCTCCCTTCTATATGAAGTCTTCAAGTTATATTGACTTCTTAAAGGAAAAACATTTGCAGTTCATGCAAAGTACAAATCAGAACTACAATAGGAAGCTGCACAGATTCTTAAAAGACCCTTGCTATATGTGAGTGGAGTTGCTGAAAAAGCAGATGAACACACTTAAATTGGGCTGCCACAGAGTACGTGTCTATAAATTAATTTGTCATAGTCATCAAATGTATTCTATACTCTCTTACCATCATGCAATATTCCGTAAAACAGGGTGATTTGCAAGTGTCTCTAGAAGATTCTTTCCTTAAAGACTGTAGAAAGCCTGAGTGGTTTCCAGTTTTATTATCTCCCTATGCCCCATTTTGAATGTACATTACCTTTGACAACTCCCACGCTTCGGTGCGTAACAGATCCCCATTTGTATTTGGGTGTGGTAACAGAGCTTTTCACACGCACTTTGTCACCTATCTTGATATGAGAGGCAGAACTCTGGGGTGGGAAACCTAGGAGTTGCAAGAATAAATGCATGGTGAGTGGGTTTTTCCCCCCTAGAAATAGATCTCCCTTAGTGTATCATTCAGTTTTTTATTAAAAAGCACTTAGCAGTGAACTTACCTAAAAGCTCAACATGGATATATCTCACCCAGTAAGTACCACCCTTCTGCTGCCAATCACACTGTACATTCAGGTCATGCAATCCATCTCGATCCAGTTTAATAACTTTGCCTACGTCTCCTTCACAAACCTCCTCATAGGTTCTGCAGCACCTAACCATCATCCCCACCTAGGGAAAAAGGACAATAAAATGCCATGGCTATGCACAGACTTTTGTGCCAGAAGGAAAGTAGTTTCAATATAGCTTTTTATCATCATGCTTACCTGAATATTCTCCCTCACATATACGGCATAGTCATCATTACTTAAGAAATCAGCTCGTTTCTTATAGGTCTGGCTCTCTGTTACAACAGCACCACTTGACTGGAAAAGAAAATCCAAAATAAACATGTAACAGTTACAAAATTTGTTTTCTATTCAGATAAATACAATTGTTAGCAGAGACTGAAGATAACCCAACAAAAACAAACACATATAATATCCAAGTTGCATGCCAAAATGGGAAAAATCTTCAACATGCTGTAGGGCTAATATTTATGATCTACTTTACTTTAAACTTAAGTTTAGTTTCCAAAATGACTTGCCAAGGAGTGTAGCTGCAAATTTTCAAAATGTGTGAAGCAAGCTGCAAGTTGCTTTTATGAAATCTGCTTGCCAAAGAAAATTAGAACAAAGAGTATTTGTGAATAATCTACTTAGCCTTGCAGATGCACATTCACATTCCACTGTTTAGGCTATGTGTTTGGAGAGGAAAAACACAAAAGAATGGTGAATAGTAATCTTCTACCTGAAGTACACTACTAATTTTTTTGTTACATAGTACAGTGGGATTTAAAGTATTCCCTTAGAAAAACAAGCTGACTAAAAAGATAAGATTGTAGTTATCAGAAATTATTCCTTTCAAGATTTGATTAACTTTTTAAGAGAACTATTGCATTCCAGCTGTAACGAGAATTTCTAGAAAACTTCATTCTGTTTTGAGCATTAAATTTTTTTTTTCATTTAAGGCAATATATAGCACAGTTTCTCACTGCAATACTGATAAAGATATCAGAATTCAATGTCAAGCTAATTGCCTTCAAAATATAACGCATTTATTTCAATTACAAAATCCCACATTTGCCAGAAAACTCAACATAACTCCTTAAAAAATAAATAGAAAGATGGGACCCATTTCATTTTATTGTCAAACCTTCACTGAAACAGTTCCTGAAAGTCAACAGAAGCCTAATATAAATTCACAATAAAGCCATCACACTCAATAAGCATTGTAAAGGTCATTTTATCACCAGTAAGTGAAAACAGTTTTTATAAGGAAAAAGACAAGTTATTTCACTAACATCTTTTTGCCGTTTATACACTAATTCCTCAGTCATTGCTTGTTGCTAACATACTTCTGTTTTTCAGACCCAAAGGAGGGAGGGAGAGGAAAAAAATAATTAAAAAAAAAAAAAAAAAAACGGAGTCCACTATAGCACTGACTATTTTAGATGAAACTGAGACCAACTATGGCAAACATGGTCCTTGTTACAGTCTTGAAAGCTTGGGACAGCAGAATGTCCTTGTACTCTAACCAAGTTCCTAAAAGGAAAGAATTAAAAAATTTGGAGCCAGCTAAGCATGACTGAGGTTTTAGTAAGTTAATACTTTACCACAGGGCAAGCAGCTTCAGCTTCTTCCACCTCCTCTGCTATCTCCTCATCTGAATATTCATCAGAGATAGTGTCAGCATCAGAGAGATCCGTAATTTGAACATCTGGGTGATCCAACAACCAGCCAACCAAAGCTTCCACTCCTAATACAGAATACAAACTCAGTCTGTCTCCAAGGGATTCTCTGACGTTCTTAAGACAGCATCCAAACAGAGAAGTAACAATTGCTCCCTTGTTAAGTAGCATTTTAAGCTGCTTGCAACTTTCCTTTTCTTTCTCACATCATTAATTTAACTAAATGAAATACCTGGTAATCCAGAAGCACTTCCAGAGGTTCCAGACAGAGATTTTAGTGCAAATTCTATGTTTTTCCTAGGAAATCCCATTTCCATAAGCTGAATTACAATGGGGAGGGGTGGAATTGGAGATTGCTTGCGTTTCTTTGCTTTTGTGGGTCGGATATGTTGCACTGTGATGGGCGTTGTAGCTTCACTAGAGCTGCAGTCTTCAAACACTGGAGTTGAAGGATGTGTAGACTCTACAGCCAGATACTGGCATACTGCCAAAGCAGCAGCCTAAAAGAGAACATATGAATCAGTCCAAGTAAAACAAGCATATTTAGTACGATTTTGTTGTGCGTGTGCCTGAAATTAAAGGTTATCTGCCAAAAAGGGTTAAGTGTCACTTTTTTTTTTTTTCAAACCTACAGCTTAACAAGTTTCAACTGGAATGTGAATTAGAAAGACTTATTTCTTAGGTTACTTATTAACAGAAAACACACACTCTACCTCAAGCTCTTGTTTGTCAAATATTGCTTTCACAGGTGATGGTTGCGTAGCAGCTGTCAAAAGTTGCTGTAAAAGAATCATGGGAGGCTGAGGTCCTTCAGGAGACATATCTCCTATGTCGGGAGAGGCAACTGCTCCATCCTCTTGAAACAAAAACATTATTTTAACCAAAACCATGTAATATAAATCAATCAGGAGACTTATTCTGAGGCCTACTGGTTCATAAAACATAGTTGTTTCTCCCATATTTCTTCTCCAATGGAATCATGTGTTTAAGACTAATGATGTGTGCTATAACCTCCATACAAAAAAAGCAATAGTTTTACTAAAATACACCTAGAACACGTCTAACACAAACTGCTCAGTGGAAAGTGAATTTGCACAAGTATCTTGAGTTCACCTTGCTACAGCAAGATTATTAAACAGAGGTCCTTCCAGGATAAACCACTTTATATAGACAACCAACAATCTCACTGATCCCCAGAATGATGGTGCATACTTTCTGGATTGAGTTATTACCCCCTGTCATAGACCTCTTGGGAAGAGCTCCCTATAGGTATTCATTATCCCTTCAAAAGAGTGTACCTTTTTTGAATCAACTGCCTCTTGATTCTGCAACTTTTATATTTGATTTTGTATTCTTGTTGACATAAACATTCATGTTTCCTAGATCTTTACTGTGGCTATCTCAGGAAAGTGTTCTCACTCTTCATTTAACTCCAACAAAACGAAATTCTTGTATTTGAAACAATAACAAAACAATTAGTAGTCCTCATGTACTTATGCTGTTCTGGTTTAAATAAAAAAAAAAGTTGGGTGGATTTTTTTTCCCTTTAAAAACTGATGATAGAAGTAAAACTATGTTCCATTCCTGATGATTCTGTTGATTTAAAATTTGGCAACTGACAAAAACCCTCAGAAATACACAAATAACCCAAATATATTAGTACATTTAAAGACATTACAAATGCACAAAGAATTAATAGAAACTATAAGGGCATCAATAGCTATCCTGAAAGCTGACAGAGCCATCTTCCTTATTTTTATACATAGAATGAATGTATACAGAGAATGAATTCCAATTATTAAAACTACAGTTCCTTAAATGTTAAGATTATGCTTAAGACACTGCATCCTGGAACTTGTTTCACTGGAAACTGTATATCATTTGAAATAAAAGGAACAGCCAATTGAGAACTCATACTTTAATCTCTGAAGCAGAAAAAGACACCACTGCAAAAAACCCACAAGTTTTTTAAAATTACTTACAAAGCTTACTAACTATAGAAGACTTACAAATTTAGCTAACTCCAATATTTCAAGCTTCAAACACTTGATCCACTTAGTCTTCAAAACCTAAGTTAAAAAGTCAAAATGCTTTTAATATATAAGGTTAAAACATTCCTGAATTTTAATTTTTCATTTTTAATTTTTAGTCTTTAGAGGGCAAACCTAATTTCTAGCCTCCAACTGCCATTGGCAAGAGTTATAGTCACATGCTCTACCATCTAAACAAATAGCAGCACACTCAGGTTGCATTTCAGAATACCTGCAGGATTTAATGCACACTCCTGAACAGCTGGCTGAGATAAGATCTGCCTTAGTGTATCCTGGTGAGAAAGCAGAGCTCGGCCTGCTTTCAGTATGTACAGCTTTAACTGCTGGTATCGCAGTAGATCCAAATCCACTTGACCTATCAGAAATATTAAGAAGCCGTTAGCACTAGGAATCTCTTGTATTAAGAGAACAAAGGCTATCATGCATACAACCTCAGTCCAAAAACCAGTTTACATCTTAACTCACTGTGTGAAAGCTTGTGAAAAACTGATGATATGAGATAGTTTGAACAGCACCTGGATAAAACATCTGCACACATTCTATGACCGATGGTATTAAAAACACTGGCTTCCTACTTTTCATACCCTGGACAATGATACAGCTGATACATAGCACAGTAAGTGCAGCTGTTATACACGTCCAATGTCAAACAACTCAATACAAAAAGTCCAGACCCAAACCTTATTTACATGTTCTCACCGAAGCAAAAACAGTATTCCACTCACAGTGCAGAGCAATTAACTTCCTAGCTAAACTTGTCTCATAAGTACATACTATTCAACGTTGACTAAGAAAAAAAGTAAGGTTCCAGAAAACCATTTTTTTTTAGGTACATTTGCTGTTACCAGTATTTTTCTCAGAGTACATCCAGCTATTTAAAATAACAAAACACAGCAACAAAAAAACTGTACCTGAAATACCCTGACTGGGAGACTTCATTCTTTGTTTTTCTATTTTACTTCCAGCCAAGTTTACTAGTTGAGCCCAAATGGATAGCATAGGTTCAGTGAAAGGCAAGTTGTTCACATTAAAAGCCACAACTGGAAGCTAGACAGTGGGGGAAGAACCAGGCAAAACAAAAAATACAGATAAGCATTTTCCAAGATTTTACAAAATAATTCAAAAGTTTCAATGGTTATTAACTGAAGAAGAGAAAAAGTAGCATTCATCTTACTGCTATGGACCAGGAACAACTGGAAAGGATTTCTATTCCCTACATAGCTCCTAAGCCTATATTTGTACCACACAACTGCAAGTCTACTTGGTGAAAAAGCAAAATAGCGTCACAGCAAATAAGAACTGCAGTCCCTGAAGCAGACCAGCCACTTTGTTTTCACTAAAGCTGTGTTAACCAACTTGAGATTAAGACTCAAACTAAAACACCCAAGAGTTTCTACATTAGTTAGCAAATCAAGTTAAATACAAATAAATAAGCTTCTCTCATGTAAGAGCTGTAAATCACATTGTCATGACTTCGGATTTTACCTCAAGTCAAAGGACTTCAGTTCAAATCCCTTCTCCTTCATCTCCTCAACAAATGAAGACAGCATTAAATGCCCTATGGATCTTCACATAAGTACCACTTTAGATTTGCATTCAAAGCAACTGTATGTGTTGAATGTCAGTGTATTTACACAATGAAGAACCAACATTTTCTTTGCACCACATCAGTCTTTAATCATAGCCTTCCCTGTATTAAAGCCTCAATTAAAATGAACTTACTGGTTTTAGTTGATTCAGAGGGCACACTCTACATGTTCGCATGTCATAGAACTGTACAGTGATTTTCCCTTTTGGGGTGATGCGTGTCACTGTGCCCTCTCCAAACTCATCATGAAGTACTTGTCCACCCAGTCTTAAGCGACTGTCGATGCCACCAATCACCGCTAACACTGCCATTAGGCCTCCCACCTCTGGATTCTCAGTGTCAGGAAAGTAGTCATCCAACAGAGCCTAACAAAGAACAATAAAATTAACTGTAGGGAGAAAACATATACCTCTATCTGCTTTAAAATACAGAGTTAATCACACGTATTTCAAATTAAAAATTATAACACATAAATACATATATAAATATAAAAATGGTTTCAAAATTAAGCTTAATATTGTTTCAAGCATTTCAGATTTATAATTTCAAAATAAATATTGCTATAAAAATGAGCTTATTTTAAAACGTGGAAACTACCCCTTCTGACTGTTTTCCTGCAAAGATGTGGGTGATGGAGGTTAGCTGAGAGTTGATGTACTTGTTTATGAGTCCATTCCACTGGCTGAGCGAATGGAGCGTCCTCAGCAGTGCCACTATCTCTTCTGCTAAAGTACTACTGTGAGTGGCAGTTAGAGATGCTTGGGGCCTGGCCTTTCTCCTCCTCAGAGTAGATTCTAGAAAGACAAAGCAATTGCACAACAGCTATCAATTTAACGCACACATTTTCCATACTTAAAAATAAGCCACTGCGGGAAAATTCCTCTACCTCTGAGTAGCGGGATATCTGAAGAACAAGTACTAAGCAGGCTGCCTAAAAATCCAAACAGTTTTTCCACAAGAAATTTCATGTCTCTTGACCTTTCATTTTTATCCCAGGATGGAAGTACTGCTTTCAATAAATGTACAGCAAGGATCTAAAAAGAGAACAAAATTGGTGTTATTCCATGCTAAGTCACAAAATATTACAGAAGTGCTCAAACATACCATGTACAGAAGAAAGACATTTTAAAAGTTAGCCTTCCTTTGCAGTTCTTTCGATAATGCTGATTTCTGATTTCTTTCCAGCTGTGGAAATTATAGAGCTACTGATCTTCTGTTCAGTTTGCTAAGGAATATTTTAGAAGTTGTGGCAGTTCAGAGTCAGTAACAATTTTATTGGCATATTATAATAGTGAAACCAACCTCTTTAATACTTGGGACATGAGACAAACACACACAGGGAAACAATGTAAATTACTAAAACACACAGGAAAAATAGGCATACAGAATGAGGAGGTTTGTTCAGATTCCAGATTCGGAACTTGAAGATATATTTCAGAATGAAACTTTCCAAGAGTTCCACAATGAAGCTATAATAACTAAAAATCATGAGATATAAAGCTGAATGATACAAGAAAGCAAAAAGCAACCACAGTGACACCCAAAAGTAGTTACTGTGAAACTAGGGCCTCCAAAACAGTACAAAAGGAACAGGCTGGCATCTCAAAACCTAGACAGTGCAGGACTGACAAGGAACACAGGAAGGCACTGCGCTGCAGTATCAAAGAGCAGATAGGGTTGCACATTCTCAAGAGAAGTATTTCAGGTTTTGAGTTACCTCATCTTCTACCCAGAAGACCAATACAACACAAGTGACCAGTAACAGAGAAGAGATCTTTCTTCTTGTAAACCTCTATCAATACAGGTCTCTCTAAAACTTAAAGATCTCGTCTTTTTCTTACGTTAGACGCTGGTACAGGAGGAATGCTCATTTCTTTCAAGTATTCCCTGAACAGCACAGATGACTCTAATGCACTAAGTCCTGGATGATGACAGAAGTCTCATCATATTAAAAATACTGGCAAGAATTTGCTGGAAGATCACACAAACATTCACAAGCCTTTATCATAAAAGGCTTTAGTTAAAAATGCTGATGCCTTATCAAGGGAAAGATTAAGAAGATCTTTTGATCCCCGTGCCTTAAAAGTTGGAAGAGTTATTCCATAAGAAGGTTGCTTTTCAATCTCATGAAAAAGACACTACAAGATGCTAAGAAAAGGAAATAGGGGAAAAAAAAAAGAAAAAAAGAAAAGAAAAAGAAGATTAAAAGAAAAAAAGAAAAGGGGAAAGGGGACAAGGGAAATACAATACCAAAATAAGATGCAGGTTCTTAAGAGAAACTGTAATTAAAACAATAACAACAGTTTACTATGGAAAGAGGGACAGTAGGTAATACACAATTTGGTGACTTTAAAATGCAATTGCTGATTTTTCCTAACCATCTTTCTGTTATTCTTTTCTTTATTCCACTTCTAAGAAACATTATATGGGAGTTTCTGGAATACATTTTTGGAACACCGTTTTGACCTCTCATCTGTAGAAAACCTTCAGGCTTTCAGGAGAACATGGAAGTCTGTAGTGCCCTGAAGGATTAAAATCTTACAGATGTATATTTTAAAACAACGAATCCTAAATATAACAAAACATGGTATCTTTTTTCCAATTAATTAAAAATTTATTTAAGGACATTTCCCATCTGTTTTTTAAAATACACTTTTTCTTCTTTTTTTTAATACACTTTTTCCTTTTTTTTTTTTTTTTTTTTTTTAAAGACAACTGAAGGCTACTAAATTCATTGCCTATCAAAATAATTTGGAAATACACACATTACCTGTCTCTGTAGTGAAGCAGCAGTGAAAGATTCATGCCCCTCAACAATTTTCATTAGCAAAGTTATCCACTGAGATGTACTAAGGGTGCTGCACATCTGAGGCATGAGTGCTATACTTCGAATGAATCCCAACGTGCACCAACTCCTATGCTGTTCTTTATAAACTAATTTATTTGGCAAAGAAGCTAAAAACAAAAAGATATATACATGTAACAGTTGACTTTTCTGCCAGCTATGTAATTCTCTATATACCACATGAGGCTTTTTTGGACAAATCATAACATTGAGCTACTCCATTGTCTTTACATGAACTATCAACTTCAATTTTAGAGCCTGTAACTAATTTTATTAAATATGCCTTTAAAACAATTCTCATCCTTATATTGTTTCCTCATTTCAAAGTAGTTAATAGCACTACTTCTGAAATTACAACGAAGCCATGAAAATGAATATGCCATACCCAGTCATACTGTCCTCCCCAAACAGAAAGAGACTGCTAAGAAATTAATTGTCTAAGCCAATCACACACATCCTGATGCTCCATATCTCACGCATTTCTCCTACTTTTACTGCTTATGTTCTAAGAATGCTAAAGATCACTTCTTTTGCTAAGAATTAAGATTTTAAAAGCTCTAAAAATGCATTTTCTAGCCTTTGGCCTTAAAGGATTAAAAACTAGTAACAAAAGATTTTCAAAGTTATAAGACAACAAAGCACAAAACAGAACCACATAGCTGAATCAGACTGTTTCTATATAATATACCTGATTTATCTATTGTTCCACTCTCCACAAGCATACGGAGTAGACCACACAAAGTCCTAGTAGCATCACTTTGCATGACTTCAGCATGGACGCCAGCAGAGAGACACAGTGTCTGCAACAGGTTCACAGTACTTGTCAGCATCATGGAAGTAGGGTGGAGATTCCTTTCAACTTGTTCTCCTTCTGAAGGGAGACACAAAAGGCAAAGGAATACACTAATATTTAGTTAATCTGTTTCACAAAGAGTTCTGAAACAAACAAGATACGAGAAATTTGTTGTAAATATTTTCTCTACGATGATTTGACATGAAGAGGACTTCTATATTTCCAGCTGCAAGAGTAACATATAAACCAGATATTTTGTGTAGATATTTTCAAGTTATTCTCTAGCAGTACGCCACTTAAAAAGAAATTCCAAATGCAGTGCCAATAGGGAAGCAGCATGACTAGATGTATAATTAAGCCATGTAAAAAACACACTTTAGAAAGGCATTAAGATACATCAAAATGTATACCTCCTGGTATCTGTAACTGAAACTATTTTGGTTGGTTAGTATTGTTTTCTTTGGCCCATGAGTATGCAACAAATGTGATACTATCCTTCCTATCCTCCTTTCTCATAGTACAGCTATCTTAAGAAAGATTCTGGTCAGAAATGTATACCTATTAATCTTCTTTGATGAAGCATTTTCTCCTGTGAAAGAATTTTTTTTTCTATTTAGGGTATCAATTTCAGAATTCACTAAAACCATGACTCCACTTTTATATGAAAATTGCTTTTTTACCAGAATCATCCTCAGTGTCTGAATCTTCTGTTGTCGGCTGAGTTGCTGGTGGTGGCTCAGCTAGTTTGAGATCATATTTTCCCTCCTTCCCCATTCTGTAAGAATTTGTACTTCCAGTGTCCCACTGCACTCTAATCCAGCCATCTTCTCCCAACTCTCCAATCACACGACCCAAACCTGGAGGGGGTCCATCCTGACAGGAGAGAGAGGCTCAAGTTACACAATCAACAACACTAATTCATACCCAAATTTCATAAAATAATAATGCTATTGCTCTTATTTGCTGCTAACCTTTAATAATGTTTCAAAATCCAGCACAAAGTTGGAAAGCATTTCACAATCTTCAAAAGAAACTACCCCAGTAAACTACAGCAACACTCATGTTTACATCTATTTTACTATGGGTCATACACACCTAATTGGAAGTTCATAATATTGTAGCAAACAAATGAGCCAATTTCCTGTTAAATCATGAATCACAACACTCACTAAAGAAGATTTTTCATCTCCAAAAATGAAGTTAAACAAATAATTAATATATTTTATGTTAATTCTCCAGGTCTTTGAAATGTATGATGACCTTTAAAGTTTGAACATAAAATTCACACACAGTCCACTGAATAGAGACTTTAGATTTTAACACACACAAATCTGTATGAAAGAAGTTGTACCTGATCACCCCATTTCCAGTCTACCCCTCTCACCACTCTGGTACCAATTTTCATCATGGCTGCCAGCTCTGGTCCAGAAACAGGGAGCTGAACAGGTGTAGTTTCCTTTCTTGACTCTTCTAGGACTGTGGCAGAAGCTCCTCGAGAAGAGGCAATCATATCTTCCTCAGTATTGTCAGAACTAGGTCCTAAAGAGGAAAAAACATTAAAAAAATTAAAACCAGCTAAAAGTTTTTATACATACTTTTGTCATACCTAAAGTTTAAGGCACTTAAGTTTTGTAATGTAAAAGCAACAATAAATAGGAAAGCTGACTTAACAGGTGATGAAGTCAGATGAGCTTTTAGGAAACTAGGATATAATGGTTTAAAATGCACAAGGCTTTAATTACTTAATTTGGAACAGAAGTAAGTGGCAAATAATAGGGACTTCATAATGACAAGTCCAGTGACTAATTGGTTCTAACAGAAACTTTTCTGAAAAACTTCTTATGAGCACTCCAGTTAAGTACAAGTTATAAGCCCAAATATTTGCTATTATCTAAGAAAACCAAAAAAGAAAAAGCAGGATAACTTGAATCATGGCAAAAAACACGACATAACCTCTTGTAACAGAACAAAGGAAGCTTCCAGCTTAAATATGCAGACTGGGAACAGTTTTAATAGGTAGAACAAATGAAACTGAATGTGTAGGGAGCATGCAGTTTTTAATGTTTCCATTTTAAATTTTAAACTTTTTATTTATTTGTAATGTTTCCACCAAAACTACACTATCACTCCTAAATTCCAGCAAAGGCTTAGGAGAAAAATCATGACTGAATGAAGGCTATAGTCAAACTAATTTCCTTCTCAGTTGTGCTTGCAGATGTGGTTTTTCTATCAGGAGTAAAGGTGAATAGCATTAAGTACTATCTTTAAGCAGCAAAGTCATTCTGTAGTTTGGGTACACCAACAGGTAAAACATACAGGAGTTTTCTAAAACGTGTTTTCTCCCAAACAAGAAACCAAAAGATCTGGTACCTATCAGCCGCAGCATTGTTTGTGTCAATGCTAGCATGCCAGAATTAAGGAGGAGGCTCAAGGTATTAGCACCATGCTGCAGCGTCAACATGTTGAGCATGACCAACAGAAAACGTGCTTGTGGAATAGTCCCAAGACTTGGTCCTGCTGGATTCTCATTAGTAATTGTTTGTAGAGGAACAGGCTGCACACCTAAGTCAAAAGTAATATAAATAACAAAGTCAGTTGACATTTGGAAGCTACAATAAAGTAGGTTACAAATTTGATTGATGGTTTAAAATATTTTTTTTATTCCCTGCTTGGCTTTAAGAACTTACAAGCTGAAGTTCCAAGAAACTTTTTATAATTTACATTTTAATGGTAAAATGTTACCAATGAGTAATCAATGACCTTTGCTAGGATACCAGCAACAATCTCTTAAACACTGAAAAGTGAGTTAAGGGGGAACAGCAGGGAGTAGAACAACACATGGATGGACAGAAAGTCAAGGTATTTCTCAGCACAAACCAAGGGAACTAGTTATAGGATCCCACTTACTAGGAACTTTAAAAAAATACAATAATATTCATTTAAAACAGTTTGCGCCTAAGCCAACAGCAACAAAATGAGATTCACCTAGTTCTTTAAATTTTGCATTAGCATCCAGCAGGATGTTCCGGACATTCTGAATAGCCCATGCATACAACTTTCCAAAAGTTACTTCTAGCAGCATTCTGTTAAACGGTGGGATCAGATCAACATCCTTCAAGCAGTCAGTAAGAGGTTCCCTTCATAGAAAAACAACAACAAAAATAAGTATTTTTTTCTTACTGAGGAATTGTGAAAGCAACGACAACAAAAAGTTTTACCCTATATTGGCTCCTTCTGGAATAAGCCTCTGCCATCCACAAAACATAGCATACTGCACAGATGGGAGCAAAAAATTTTTTGCTGACAATTTCAGAATAGTATCTATTCCTTCCAGACGAACTTCTGCTCTTTCCAACTGCAAAAGAGGGAAGGGGAAACAAAAAAAAAGTCATACTTATGTAAACTGCTAATACATGCAAGCTCATTTTCATTTTCATCCCTTTTACCTGTTTTAATAAACACTTTCTCATTTTTTCTACATCCACTGGCTCTTCTTTAAGTGCAAATTCAACAATGGTGTTAAGGAGGGCAGACTGTGGATACAAGCCTTGGACATTTTGCTTCAGCCATTTGTATTTGTGGACACCTGTAACTGTACTCAAAAGTGGCTGCCACTTATCCTGCAAAACAGGAAAGTGGCATGTTAAAACAAATTTTAAATTACTGAAAATGTAAGTTATTTCATGTAAAACCAGGTCCAAAATTAAAATACCAGGAGGGAAAAAAAACACAAAAAGGAAACTTCTTCAAAGCCAGGAAAAAGCTTAGTATTATTTGTAACTCATTATCTTGCTGCATGAAATTTCAAATGCATTAATATTCAAAAACAGGAGGGAGTAAGCCATCACAACCTTTTATATTGAAACGAAGCTTTATCTGAACACTTCTAAGATTATCAATAATCTAAAAATTGAAGTATGTATCTTTACATATTCTAAATATGCACTACACAAGCTCATTTTTCCAGGTTTCACTAAAATGATGTGCCATCCTTAATTACATATCCCAAACACTGTTATCGGAATATTAAATGTCAAGTTATAGCAATCATGCTTTAGCCAGTATTTCTTCCTGTTGTTTTTATTTGCAAGGTTGATTCAAAATCTAGTATCCCACCTTAGGTGATTTGATTGGTATGGGCCTTTTATCTATAGGTACAGGACTGTGAGGTACCACACAGGATTCTTCTAAATCACTCTCTTCGTTTCCAATTTTGGATTCTTCCACATCAGCAGATTCAGATTTTTTTGGCACTAGAAAAAAAAAAAATTATTCTTTCAGGTAATCTGATAACATTTTACAGTGTCACATTTTCAGGTTTGCATGATAACCTAAGCATACAGAATGCTTAAGTTCTGCCTGTAACAAAATTGAAATGTACTCTTGGTGAGCACTATGTCCAACTATTATCAAATTAGCTCTGGTAATATCTGAAATATGCTTTTATCTTTAAAGACCAACTTCAAAAGCACTTCAGTGTTTGTTCACCACATTAATTTATTTCCAGTTAAACAGTTCTTTGACTGCACTGCTTTAATAATACATGATTTTTAGTAAGTGCCACTTCTAGTTAACCTTTACTAAAACCAATTCAAATGGACTGATATTGATGGATCATTTTTAATATGCTGGAACACAAGAAGCATGCCTTATCTAAACTTGACTCTCTTGCCTGCCTGTTTTTGCTGTAGGAATTGACATGTAACCACAGATTTAGAGAAAGTCATGCAAATGCCACAGAGAGCAAATGGCTTTGATGCTTTAGCTCACAAGAGTCTCAAATATAGAGCAACAAAATTTGGAATGAGATGATTTTCATTGTTTCAAAGAAAACACGTTAAAGTTGTCTTACCTCTTTTTTTCCTTTTTTCTCTAATTATTTTCTGAGCTACCCTCCGCCATCGGGGCAAGGAGCTGAGAAGTTTAAATTTAGACATTATAGAGAGATCATTGCAAACTGCAGGACGTAGTTCATTAAATAAAAATCTCAAACGTTCAATGACAGGAGCACAAACTTCCTTGTAAGAACGTCCTTGTTCTTGATGGGTCTAGAAAAGGCATTGAAAGACAAGTTACTGTTTAATACACAATAAAATGAACAATCTATAACCTTTTAATAAAACACTTCAAATGAAAAATAACCTAAACTTCAGCAGGTAAAAGGCTTACCTTAATCAGTGAGCATTTTGCTTGGTAGACAACACGACACACATCCACGACTGATTTTGGTAAGGTTTTGTGCTTTACCTGGTCAACCCCAAGGGTACCGGGATGAACAAGAGACAGTGCTACATGACCTTAATGGGAAAAGACAATCTCTGAATATGCATTTCCAAAATCATCCATAGCAGATTTTAAACTAGTCCAAAATGTATTCTGGGACAGCTATACCACAAGCCTACCTACCCAAATCTTCATGCTTCAGAAGACAACATAATAACAAACGTCCTACTTCTTCCACAGGATGCTCAGGAGGGAATGTGATTGGTGTTGTTAAGTGACACTGTTTACAGTATCTCTCTATTTGACACAAGAAGTCCTACAAAAACACACAACAGCCTCTATTTAACTTTGGTTTCAAATACAATGAAAGGACCTAAAACACTGCAGCTAGCATTTAAGTAGCACTGAATAACCTCCACAATCTGAACTAACATTCAGGAGCGAGATATACCATGCAGTATGCACTATTTAATACACAGCAATTGCAACCCAGTACTACAAAGAATACCCTGTATCACTCTTCTTGCATGAAGAGCAACATGGCTCAAGGATCAAAGCTACTACTGTTTTTATCTATTCCTGAGATAGCTAGGTCACCTAACTATTTTCAATTGTCTTCTCCCGACTCATTATTGCTACCCTATCCTCCCAAGGACTTAATTTGGGTTTTTTTCATAAAGGACCTGAACTCAAAGGGTTAGAAAAACTAAAGGTATTACAGAAGACAGTGATCAATGTAAATCTTAGGGGTTTTCATAATACCCACAATTCCAACTAGGTGAAACCTGAACCCCAAGGCACAAAGAGACTTTAAGGCAAAAGCATACATGCACCTAACACACAAAATACATTTGCACTTTGACAAAGAAAACTCCATCTTAGTTCAACTGGAGGTGAGCAGCGTCTGCCAATACTATTAAAAGTTGACATGGAAAGTAATGCATTAGTGATTTCTTTTGTAAGAATACATTTAAACTTTTTAGTTCTCACACTCAAAAATTCAAAAGAAAAAACTGTAGTTACGATAACAAGTGAAATACACAAATTTTATCCATTAGTAGTACTCAACCACTCCTTTCAGAAAAAGTCATTCTGAAGTAGTGTTTTCAATTGTTTTGTTATAACTTTTGGAGAATTTTCACCAATAAAACTGTTTCGGCCACCACTGTCACCCTTCAGCAACATTTTTTTGTGAACAGAACTACTGAGGGCTTACCTTCACAGTGTGATCCTGAATATTATTATCTGCAATAGCTTGGAGAAAAGGTTGTGAATGGTCACTCAGAGTTAATCGATGTGTATATAGCTTTGATTTATTTGGTGTAGTGTTACCAGGTGAACTGCAATGGTCTTCATCTTTTTCCTCATTATAACTATAATGAATCTGACTAGTTTGCAAGCCTCCAGAAAAGATAGATGACTTCAACCATTCTAAAAGAAAAAAAACACAAATGTATATTCTGATGAAAGATTAAGCTATCAAGACTCAACAATTCCCTCAAGTAAGATTTATACACAGCTTCAAACAAGGTTTAGCAGGTCCTCATTTGTTGAAAGTTTTTCACAGGAAAAAAAAAAGGGTTCTGCAAATAAGAAACAATTAAGTAACAGGGCAGCTATCACTTGTTTAGAGATAATAGGGCGTTAGCTATTTTGCTGTGATTAATATTGAATTATAGCCTCTATTCACCAAATTAAGATACCCAACAGGACAGAATCCAACAACAGATGTTTCAGGCACTCTTAGTTGAGCACAAATTAGTGAGACAACTGTGCTACACAGAGTCTCCTTTCTCTTCCAATATTCTTTTTATCTTGCATATTATAAAATTCTAGATATTTAACTGTTCAAAATTATCTAATCCCCATTTAAATCTTGATAAATTATTGGACCTTGATGAATGTGATAATTAATGTTAAGAATAAAGACCTTCTGAAGAAGACAGCAAAACTAAAGACGTGCTAGATTTCCAGTTAATTTATTTGGCCTGTATCTTTTTCTTGTATTTATCACTTATTTAGGCTCAAAATGAAGTTCTGCTTACTGGCACATTCAACTTCCAGAGGAGAAAGTGGTGTGCTCATTGCCAGGTAGGAAGCATGCAGTCCAAGGAGAAGACCCAAGTTCCTTTCTGTGTCTATTAGAGGTGATGACAAAGTACTGAGATCTGGTGTTGTAATCACTTCCTGGTCAGGCTAATCAAAAGAAACCGGAGTTGAAAGCTAGAACTGAGCTTCAACAAGAATTTTGAAAGCAAAGCAATACTTTACTTTAGAAAGTGAGCATACGTTAATATGTAACATTTTACCTCCATATACTGGCCAACAGAGAAGGCATGCATTGATTCCCGTGTGTCCTCAAATTGCAAAGCAGCTTCCAAAGCAACAACTGGGTCCTCACCTGCAAACTGAGCTAATGAAAGAATGAGGTAGTCAGCAGAATATCTAAAAACATGTTTATGCCATCTAGTTTTGAAACAGAAGTAATCTGTGTCTTTAGTTCAGATGTTGATTCTCACCAAGTATGCTATTGCCAGTTAAAGACTGGGTTTGGAAGTCCTTTATATCATACACTTTCCCATCAATAACTGTCCAAAATCCTCCGTCTTTGTTGTGGTTCTCTAGATCAGCTTTACGTATAAGTGTCACCTCCTCATTATTTCTGCAACTCTGGCCAGTAAAAAATGAACCTACAGGTATAAAACAGAACGGAGAATTTACCAACATAAAAACAGAAAGTAATTTCTGAACATTCTTTTAATAGTTGCCTAACCAAATTCTTCACTTCTATTCAAAGGCTGCTTGTCTTGTTACATGCTCAAAAGTCAAAACAGCTATCAATATGTTCCGTATTATGCAATTAAATTGTCTGTATGCTGTATTCTTTTATGCACTAATCTCCAATGTCACACTGTCAAAGACCTAGCATTGCCCATCTATATGGCTCTTTTGTTTGGAGGTGGAGCAGAACAATCGATGTTCTGGCAAATCACTGCTCTAGTCAGTTCTGCTCTAGTCAGTTCTCCCTCCAAATTACTTCAGTTTGTCACATGCTTGCCTACAAGGCATTGGCTGTGTACTTAACTTCAGTCTAAATCTTGACTTTTTTTTAAATAAAAGAAGGAAGGTTACATACATGTTACAGCTCTTCCAATCTACATATCAGTAAATCATTTCAAACCAAAGGTCATTTCATCCAGGCAAGAAACATCAGAGTAATGTTCACACACATGTGCCTTCATCTCAGTTTGCTCTATTAGACCAGTAACTGAATTTTCACACAGTTTTTGCTCTCCCCAACACACTACTGTCTAGCAGCGTGACCTTTAGCTCTCTTGGGTTATGCCAACCATGTTTTATTCCTCCCTCCACCAGTAAAATGCTCGCAGTGAGAAATGCGCATTTTCTGCTTCTCTTTTCATCCCAGACACAGCTCATATCATGAAGTGCCCTGGGAAAAGAAAACTTCCTTATTTCAAAGCTTTCATATTACTCTCCCTTCACGTTACAGATAGAATGTAGTAACAAAATGTGTAGATGTACTACTCATGTTTTTACTGCAACTTTGCACACTCAAGATGCAGAATGATGTGAACTACTTCTTTAAACAGCTGCATTTGTTCTCTGCTTAATCCTAACTCTATACAGAACTTAAGAATTTATTGACAGAAATAAATACTGCCATATGACTGCCATATGAATTGGTTAATAAAAATTTGTACTGTAAAGTGGAATTCCCCTCCTGAGAGTGGTTCATGAACAGTCACCATTTTTATATAACTACTTTTTGAAAACATAAATAAGTAGTCCAGATGCTAGTAGTACATACCCATTATTCCTGGCCATGCTAAATCCTCATTGTCATCCCTTTCCTTTCCAGGGGCTAAATGGTTAAATCTGTCTAGATGTTCAAGCAAGCCAGCCAACAGAGGGATAGCACCAGCTTCCTGCATTAATCCAGCATTTTTACTGAGGAGTAGCACTACAGAAACCACCAGTTCTGGAAGAAGAATGCCTAAAACACAGAAAACATAAAAGATACTCAGATTGAATTCAAGGCCTACATTTATAGCATCACAGAAGCAAATCACCAAGCAATACATTCTGCCTTCTATTACTGCTTTAGTACAAAGCTCTTGCCCTCCCCATCAAATTTGCCCTCTTTCGCTCCCATCAATCAAAAGATTAAATTGACTCTTTTTTACTCATTTAGAACTTTCAAGAACATCTGCAATATAACTTTGTAATTTCGTGGAAGAGAAGGAAAGGAGGACTGCAAAGAAAAACCTACCTGTTAAATCTCCATCCACGACATGAGATACTTCTGCAAAATGCCTATGACCAGTAGAAGCAATGCTGGTTGCCACAGGAAGTATATCACCAATGTGCGTGCACAGAAGAGCAGTGTATTTCTTCAGTAAAGAGCCAACTCCTAAGAGGTCAGGACCTGTATAATAAGGAGGAAGAACACAGAAAACCATCACAGAGTCATATTTAAGAAACAGATTTCAAAAACTCTCAGACTCTTCTGAAATGTAGCTACTCAGTATTAGCACTGAATTAAGAAACCACATCTTTTTAAAACTTTCTTTCCTTTACAGAAAACAGTTTAAAGAAACTACTTTTAAACACTTTTCAGACAGACTCAGCAGCTAGGCTGGTGAATGAGACAAGAAGATAAATTAAAATAAGAAACTGCTATCTTGTAAAACAGCTATTACAGAAATGCTTGGGGAGGGTGGGGCTTTTTTTTTTTTTTTTTTACAATAACTTACTGTATGTATTAGGAATCTGCCCAACACAATCTCCTGGGTAAAGTTTACTAACAAGTAGACGTTGAAAACGGAGCAACAGATCCAGAGAAGCAGATCTTTCTTTGCTATAATGTTCATGGTCCATGCAGGAAGAAATGCGACGAGCAACATCTTTTAGTTTGGCTATCGTCTGTGAAGCGATGTTCCTAATTGGTATAAAAGTATTGTACTTGAAGGGACCTCATAGTGAGGACAGTCCACAGAAACAAAGATTAAGATTTTGCTACAATATCACACAAATATATACGAAACCTATGCAAGGTTTCTTTGTAGGATGTTCCCTTCTTTGCACCATTGTACCCAAAAAGTCAACAGTTTTTGTGGAGGCATTTTGTTTAACAGGATTCATAAAATACATCAATTTTGTATTTTTTGTCATCACTTGCTACAGAAAACATAATTTGACAATTTTCACTGAAAGGTTGCAATAAAAGTCATGATACTATGTGGTTCAAAAGAGTCTCAGTACCGATGAAATTACATGGTTACCATCACACTTAAGTGAAAAAGCATAATAAATTTCTTAGTAATCTCATAATTACTTCCTGCTACATATTAAGTACTTTGTAGCTGACAGAAAGAAGCTTTGTTCTCAGCACCCTACTGGTCATGCATTCACAATTCTTTCTGAGTGTCAAGAATTTAAAATTCATGTTTCTGCCCCTCTTATAGCCCCAGCTACAGCCTCCTTAAGGCAAAATATTGATTTCTAACTAAACAGGGCAAAACACTCAGTTCTAAATAAATTTGTGCTGATTCTCATACTTCGTAAGGACAGGCTTTTGAATGTTTGTCCTATATTTCTTACACAGACTTTCAGAGTACAGGAAGAAGTATCAAAATCCATCAAAGCAAGGCAGTAAGTCTTTCTAAATCAGGTAATTAAGTGTAGAACTCTGCTCCTTAGCAAACATAAAATAGCAAAACCACAGATAAGCTAGGAGAATGTTCATTATTTTAAATTCTGAGGAGCTAAAATGCTAGCAGGACACTATGTATTTGCTAACCAAAATTAGTCATTTTTTAGTTGAGCAGTTCATAAAACATCTAAACAGATCTTCCGTACAAAATAAAAGACAAGTTCCAAGCAATTACCTTAGTAACTGCTGAATTAACTGAACTAATGGTAAACTTTGTTTTCCTGCAGATTCATAGATTCCAGTATTAATAAGGTCTTTGTCCAATGGAGTCCTACTCCTATGAAGTGTTGATGCATTTGCTTCTTGTTCATCAATTTCTTTTTCTTTCTGTGCTTCTTTTTTTGCTTCAATATCCTAAAAAAGTAAGTCAAGTTAAAGAAAACTCACAAACTGCCACTGTGATTATGAAACATTTTACTAACAAGTATTCATGATGACAAGATCAAGTTACTTTTACCTATGCCAGAAATGAAACAATTCCTACCAGACAAATATCATATATTCTGTAACAATCACATGGGCACACTTTTTTGTAAACAACTACAAGAAAAAAAAAAAATGGGGTCGGGGAGGTGTGTGAAAGCAAACAGGAGTAGACAAACTCCAAATTCAATTTCCACCAAACCAAGTTCATTGATTTCTGTTCTTTGTATATTTAAACATGCCAGTAGCTGCTGCACAATTCACAACTGAAGGCATGTTTACTCTGCATTTATAAAAGTAACAAAGCCAGTCCACTGCAGAAGAACCTAGGTTAGATTTGCTACTGAGCTATAGTCATACAGAAGTCTTTGGAGACAAATTCATCCAGGCTTTAGACAATGTAAATTAACCTGCACAGTGCCGCATGCTACCACCTAGATCACTTTCAGCATATATCTGAAGTTGACTCAGACTTCTCCAACCTATGCTATAATGTAAATGTGCCCTAGGAGACTTGGTTAAGAATCAAGAAGTCCTGCATGTCTTCAAATACAACAGAAAATCCTAATGCTAGACTTTGCATTAAAGCAAAACTTAATACATGCATTTCCTCTGCATCATAAACCTCCCCATTTACCAACAGCGGAGAGAAATCACAGAAGTATACTAGAAAGAATTAAAAAAATTTTTGTTTTCACAGCCATACATAGATATGGCAATTTAAAGCACTCTGTGCAGAGGATGTCCCAACTCTGAGAGGTTAATGGAGATGGCAGTATATACAGAATGTTTCGTTCATCTTTTTATATAAATAGTCAGCATCTGTTAAACATTAGAACCAGTCTGAAATGGAACCTATGGAAATTTGGGATGCTGCAAAGAATTCATTCATTCTGAATTCATAAGTAAGAAGGCTGAAATTTCAGCTGGAGAAATATGGGTGAAATCAAGGAAATGAAGAACTCAAGAATCCCACAGAAAGGTACAAAGCACTTTGTAAAATTATGCTCCTATTACAGAGCTTTATGAAAAGGTTTGTTACCAATGTTGAAATCATCACTCTAGGCAACAAAAAGAAACACTACTAAAAAGGAGAATATGCTTCATGCTTCCATACAAACACTGGCTCAAATTTCAGGTCAAAGGAGGATAACATCAATCCACAAACTTCAGAAAACACTTGATACATCATCTTATTCTGCTTATACAGAACTGCAAAGCTGCTGAAACATACCTGAATTTCTGCAGTAATAGCAGCATTTAGTGCAGACTCTAAGCCTCCATCAGCCATCAAGCTGCCCACCAAGAGGTCAATCATAAATCTACGGCCTGGACTTACATTCATTTCATTTCCTGAAACTAAGAATGGAAGCAGCTATTAATGGACTAGAAACGCAAGCACAAACCAAATAGGTTTAAATCTCAGGACCAACCTGCACTGGGTAAGAGTGCCGAGAGAGCCCTAGCCCGCTCTTCTGCTGTTGGTAGTAGCACAGACCATCCACTCTGCAGCACTGCTTGAGCAGCTGATTGCACAGTATTAAGAACACCAGCATTGCTTGCTAATGTTACCACTGTTTGCTTCAGGCTATTGAGCAGTATACTGCCTAAACCTAAGCCAAGGCATTCTGGATCCACCTGATGACTAATGGCAGCATGAAGCTGGAAAAAAAGAGAGGAAAAAAAAAAAAAAGAGGCAAATTTTAATTAAGTAGACATGTGAACTTGGAAAAAAAAAAAAAAAAAAGTAAATCCTGGAGCAATTGAGTAAGTTTACTGACCAAGATACAAATTTTCATCTGTAAATTTGCAACATTAAAGGGAAACACTGGCTTGCCCAAAAACATACTGAATTTAAACTAATACTCAAAGATGATGAACCATATTTAACTATATCCCCTAATACTCTGAACTATAATAACTTATAGAATAACTTAAACTGTTTCTACTTTGCTACAGTATGCTAGGAAAAGCAGCACATCCTCAGTCACTGTCAGATACCTTCTAGAGAGGATATTCACTCTTAAAAATGATATTTAAAGTTCTTAGAAATGCTCAAAATCCCTGAGTGTATATGCTTATTCAGTGAGTATACAAGGCTTAAGCCATTTACATTTTATTTTTATAGTTCATTTTTAATGAGATCCAAAAGCCGTTGAGAAGAAAAACAATCACTAGCTGCCAAATTTGAAACAGTAGGAAGTTATTTTGTACTTATTTAACTTTTTAAATCAATAAAAACGTTTTAAAGCACAGTAAGTCCGCTACTTTCATCCAAGCAACTTACTGAAACATTTAGTTCAATAACTGCTCAATGTGAGAGAAATTAAAGGTACCTGAAGCCTTAGAAGATTTAATGTTGCCACAGCCATACACTCCTTTTCCTGAGGAGGGGGCCAGTCAGAGGAGCCATCCATTCCCTCTGTCACTTGTCTTAGTAAAAGATCTAGCTGCTCAAATGTCATGGGGCAAACATCCACCACAAAAGGCACCCGCAAGCCTATTGACCATTCTGAACATGATGACCAAGCAAAACTCTATAAATGGAAACAAAGTTCAACAGTTATTTCCCAAATATAAGATGACACTGATTAGAGATAGGAGCGTAAAGCTAACATCTGCCTTCAAACAGTAGTAATAGCAGATGCAGAAATAATATCAGCACATCTGTTGAAGAGAACCCTCCACTTGCACCCTTGTAAACGTACATAAAACCCTACCAATCCCAGAAAAGAACTCTTATCACATTTTCCAAAGTGCTGTTATACCAGTCCAGTTACCTCACTACCTTTGCTGCAGGAAACATTCTGCTTGACAACTCTTCAATTGCTCTACCAGACAAAAAACCAAAACGGGTAAATAGCTACTTCTCAGACTACCCAACAGAAGCAACCCTAGTTATCCATTCCCTTTTGGCAGAGGAACAGCACAGGATTTATTTCTTCCAAGCCTTCATTTATTCAGAATAAGAAACAAGAATAAGAAAAGTCATGCAAGCACAGAAAGAGGGACTGGGATTAGTGTACAGAACTAGTCTCAGTGACAGACAAAGACAAACCACAATTAACAATTCCAAAATAAAACTTACCTGAGCAGGCCCACAAGCAATTCCAACAATATGCTTTGTGTCTAACCCTGGGAGAGCTGCAGGCTCTGGCTTGGTGATCCGCAGAGTATCAAAATGTTGACACTGATCATTACTTCCCCAGCTATGCACTTCACTGTCTTCAGTCAGTGCTAAACAATGGGTAGATCCAGCTGCCACATCGATCACTTTTTTTCCTGATAGAGAAGTCAAATATTGAAAATATAACTTAAAAGATTACAATCATTAACAGAAAAATATCAGTGAAGGAAAACTGTGCTAGTTACAACCATACTTAGCTACGAACATGTTATGGATGTCAAGAGTCTCACCTTTCCAATCCTTAGTAGTGGATTGGAAGAGTACAGAAAAAGAAAAACCTAGCAAATATTTAAAGATTCTTAAGAGACAGCTTAAGTACAAAAGTTTGCAAGTTTAAAAAAAAAAATCTCTGTTTTATATCCCTTCTACTTAGATACTTTTTCAGGAAAGGTTTATAAAAGATCTCCCCATCTATGAACAGACTGTAAAGTTATATTGTGGTCATTAGTTCAGAAGTTACTTTCAATTAAATCATTCATCATTATATGAACAACAATTTTAGGAAAGACAGAGCAATAAAAGAGGTTTCTTCCTCATCCTCCCCTACAGAACCTCAAGTTTCTCACAAATGGAAGAAATGATCTTCACTCTGTTACCAACTAGTCAAAAGTCCTGGCATGAACACAACTTTAGCAACATTACTTGTTGCCTGTGATTTTCATTTATTCCACTCGCATGCCTTAGTTTAAGCTTATAATATTATATGTATATACTTGCACGAAAATGCAAAAATACATGTTTTAAATAAGCATCTCTGTGAACCTAATAAAAGAAAAGCAGTAAGAATACAGAGAACACAAGACAAGCAGCATTTAAAGTAGTCATAGTGGCTCTAAGTCTGCTAGAATTCTAAGGTATAAATGCAGAAGTGATGGGAAATTTGCACTATTCCCTTGTTCAATGCAACCAGCATAAAACGTGACAGAGTACATGGTACCATCATTCTTAACGCTGAGATCATTAGTGTCTGGTAAAACGTTCCAACAATAGTAAAAATAACTTCAGAGTATTTCCAGCTCTGACAATTACCTTTCAAGCCTTCCAGCAGTTTGGGATATCGAACATGCTCTTCCGTTCCATGCCCAAGTCTCTGATTGTCACCTTTTCCCCAGGTGTAGACCTGGCCATCTTTGGTTAAAGCAATAGAAAACTGACTTCCGCAGTGTACTTTCACAATGTCCAGATCTTGAAGTTTTTCTATCAATTTAGGAGTCTTGCAACCATCACTGCCTCCCCTTCCCAGTTTTCCATAATCTCCATCACCCCAAGACCATACCTGACCTTTAAATCAAGGGAAAGAAATCAAAAAATATTGTATTGCTTTTTCATGTAATGAAGTTATGTTTTGACAAGCACGTTCTTAAAAATCTGAGATTCTATAATAAGCACAATTTTCAAATTGTAATCTAAGAACAGCAGTTGTGAATTAATTTCTAATAGTTCATGATAGTAAGAAAAAAAAAGATACGAGAAGTTTTCACGTTGATAAAACTAAATATAAAAAACGTAATAGGTAACATGCACTGAAAATTCATCAGTATACACAAAGTCCTTCTTAAAAACCTATGAAGTATAGGATCTACTACAAATCAAGCCTGTAGTACGATCTTTAGTTAAAAACTGCCTTCTTTTATTGTAAGGTGTTATTTGTAAAAACTTGCAAAATCTTTTTTTACATCAAATGGCCAAATTGTCTGCAAAATCAGTTTTCTTAATTTTCAGTTCCTGTCATTTAACCATTCCACAAAATGAAATTAAAAGTCCTATTGCCTTTCATGTTCTTTTGAAATATATTACTAAATCTAAGTCTTGAATCTAAGTCAAGTCATTCTGCGTGAAATAAAATTGTTTCAAGAATGGTAAACCCATGCACATCCAAAAAGGAAGTCTTGTTTTACACTCTGATGCGGTTATGTTCCCTACTTGCATAAGCTAGTCCCTCAGATACTCTGATAAGTAATGGAAGCATGCAAGAAGACAAAGAGGAACACAAGAAAAATTGAAAGCTGGGTTTCCATTTCCTGCATGAGCAAACCTTTCAGCTTTTCAATACTGCACATCACCATAACCAGCAATATCTTAAAAGAACAACTAGCTTCCAAGAGCTACGTGCTTTTTAAGGGATGACTTTGGGGCTTAACTTCACACAGTGAAATTCAGGTTTTGAATCTGTCTCAGCCTAGGCACCTTGCTCAGGGATGCTGGGAAGCAGGATTCCGATACAGCCTCTCTTTGGCACCTCCCAGAGGTTAACAACAACAACTCTCCTACTCAAAATTTTGACTGCTGTGACAACATGAGTTACTTGCACTTATATAATAATGCACTAAAATTTAGATGCATATGTAAATATATGTAATATTCAGTGTGTATATTACATATTTACATGAGTATTTAAACTATACATAGCATAAACTGAAATATATATTTGCATTTTCATAATGAACATATTACATATTTATGTATGGAAATATATCTGCATACATTATATGCAAAATGTATAAATGCACATATTCCCCAAAAGGAATTTCAGCTTCAAATTCTTATAGAATTCACCAGAATAAAGCATAATGTCTGCAGTATAAATATCTTCAGAATGTAAGGAAGAAAAGGTAAGCTGTTTTAAAGTGTTAAGTTATATTTTGCTACTAACCATTTTCAGTAACTGCAAGAGTCTGAGCATCTCCACTCCCACAGGACACATCAATAACTTTGAGTCCTTTCAGCCCTGTGACCAGCATTGGGATGGTCTGATCTTCACTAGAACCTTAAAAACAAAGTAGCTCTGTGAGAAGCAAAACCAAGAAGGCCCGGTAGGTTCTTTTGTTTGGTTTATTTTTGACTGCTTTTGGGTGTTTTGTTGTGCGGGGGTGGTGGGTGTTGGATTGGTTTTGTTTTCAGATTTGAACATCATGACTAAGCTCCCATATGGTTTCTCAGGTATCTAATACGGATTGAACTCATGAAATAGTCTTTGCTTCACAAGGAAGGGAACAGAGAACAATGCAGATTTTTCTTCTCAATTCAACTGCTTATTTTCACAGAACTCATAGAAATTTAGTGGTTTTCAGACAATTCCTCCCATTATTATTTCATGTGAAATCATATATGTTTCTCAAATCAGCTTTAGGCAAGTTGGACAAAAGATCATCTGAGATAAGCACTAAACAATTCTTTCACAAACTATTTACTTTAAGGTATCAAGTAACATACCATGACCAAGCCTGCCATAGTTTCCTCGTCCCCATGTATAAAGCTCTCCTTCAGCAGTAATGGCTGCACTATAGGTGCTTCCACACGCAATATGAACAACATGCTTCCCAGCTTGCTTTCCAGATAAAGCAGATATCATCTTTGGTTCCTCCAGAGGGCTATTTAAAGAGAAGGTGGCATATTTCACAAAAGATGATCTGATGAGTAGATAATAAAAGGTGTGACGTATTTGTTGGAAAACAACTGCTGCAATTCTACCTGCAAACCTTATTACTAGACTGAAGTATCAAGATATAAATAGAGCTACAAGCCAAAAATTAAGTTCAGATTGTTCAACAACATATAAACCGCTGAAGTAATGCCTTTGATTTCTATTTCCAATTAAATTAATGCAGTGTTTTTAAAAATATTTGTCTACTATAAAAAAAAAAAATCATACAATCATAGAATGGTTTGGGTTGGAAGGGACCTTAAAGATCATCTAGTTCTAACACCTTACCATGGGCAGGGACACCTTCCACTAGACCAGGTTGCTCAAAGCTCCATCCAGCCTGAACACTTCCAGACATGGGGTATCCACAACTTCTCTGGGCAACTTGTTCCACTGCCTCACCATCCTCATAGGGAAGAATTTCTTCCTTATATCTGATCTAAATCTACCATCTTTCAGTTTAAAGCCATTAATCTTCGTCCTATCACTACATGTCCTTGTAAAAAGTCCCTCTCCAGCTTTCTTGTAGGCTCCCTTCAGGAACTGGCAGGCTGCTCTAAGGTGTCCCTGGAGCCTTCTCTAGGCTGAACAACCCCAACACTCTCAGCCTGTCTTCAAAGGACAGGTGCTTCAGCCCCCAATCATCTTTGTGGTCCTCCTCTGGACCCTCTACAACAGGTCTTACGTTAGGGGCCCCAGAGCTGAGCACAGTACTCCAGGTGGGGTCTCATCCGAGCAGAGAGCCAGAATCACCTCCCTCAACCTGCTGGTCACATTTGATGCAGCCCAGGATACGGTTGGCTTTCTGGGCTGCAAGCACACATTGCTGGCTCATGTTGAGCTTCTCACCAACCAACACCCCCAAGTTCACCTCCTCAGGGCTGCTCTCAATCCATTCTCCACCCAGCCTATATTTGTGCTTAAGATTGCCCCAATCCATGTGCAGGAACTTGCACTTGAGCCTTGCTGAACCTCATGAGGTTCACATGGGCCCACCTCTCAAGCCTGCCAAGGTCCCTCTGGATGGCATCCCTTCTCTCCAGCACACTGACCGTACAACACAGCTTCGTGTCATCCACAACTTGCTGAAGGTGCACTCAATCCCACTGTCCACATCGCCGACAAAGATGTTAAACAGCACCAGTCCCAATACCAACTCCTGAGGAACACCATTCAATCACGAGTCTCCACTTGGACAGAGCCACTGACCACAACTCTTTTGAGTGTGACCATCCAGCCAATTCCTTACCCACCAAGTGGTCCATCTGTCAAATCCATGTCTCTCCAATTTAGAGAGAAGGTTGTCGTGCAGGACAGCATCAAATGCTTTGCACAAGTCCATGCAGATGATGTCAGTTGCTCTTCCCTTATCCACCAATGCTGTAACTTCATTGTAGAAGGCCACCAAATTTGTCAGGCACAATTTGCCCTTAGTGAAGCCATGCTGGCTTGTCACCAGTCATCTCCTTATTTTCTATATGCCTTAGCACAGTTTCCAGGAAGATCTTCTCCATGACCTTGCCAGGCACACAGGTGAGAGTGACTGGCCTGTGGTTCCCCAGGTCTTCCTCCTTCCCCTTTTTAAAAGCAGGGGTTATGTTTCCCCTTTTCCAGTCAATGGCAATTTCACCAGACTGCAATGACTTCTCAAATATGATGGATAGTGGTTTGCAACTTTCTCCACGAGTTCCCATCAGGACCCACAGACTTACTTGTGCACCTTCAGGTTACTTAGATGATCTCAAACCTGATCTTCTCCTACAGTTCTTCATTCTCCCAGTCCATACCTTTGCCTTCTGCAACTTGGGCAGTGTGGCTTGAGCACTTGCCAGTGAAGACTGAGGCAAAAAAGTTGCTGAGTACCTCAACCTTCTACATATCCCGGGTAACCAGGTCTCCCATTTCCTTCTGGAGAGGGCCCACATTTTCTCTAATCTTCCTTTTATCATTGATGTACCAATACAAGCTTTCCTTGTTGTCCTTGATGTCCCTGGCCAGATTTAATTCTATCAGGGCTTTAGCTTTCCTAACCTGATCCCTGGCAGCTTGGACAATTTCTCTGTATTCCTCCCAGGTTACCTGCCCTTGCCTCCACCCTCTGTAAGCTTCCTTTTTATGTCTGAGTTTGTCCAGGAGCTCCTTGCCCATCCATGAAGGTCTCCTGGTGTTTTTGCCTGACTTCCTCTTTGTTGGGATGCATCGCTCCTGAGCTTGGAGGAGGTGATCCTGGAATATTAACCAGCTTTCTAGGGCCCTTCTTCCCTCCAGAGCTTTATCCCATGATACTCTACCAAGCAGGTCCCTGAAGAGGCCAAAGTGTGCTTTCCTGAAGTTCAGGGTAGTGAGCTTGCTGTGCAGCCTTCTCATTGCCCTAAGGGTCTTGAACGTCACCATTTCATGGTCACTGCAGCCATAGCTGCCCTTGAGCTTCCCATTCCCCACTAGCCCCTCCTTGCTGGTGAGAACAAGGTCCAGCACCGCACCTCTCATTGTTGGCTCCTCTATCACTTCAGAAGGAAGTTATCATCAACATACTCCAGGAACTTCCTGGATTGCTTATGCCCTGCTGTGCTGCCCCTCCAGCAGGTTATCAGGGTGGCTGAAGTCCCCCATGAGGACCAGGGCTTGTGAGTGTGAGGCTGCTCCTGTCTGTCTATAGAGGGCCTCATCTGCTCAGTCTTCCTGGTCAGGTGGTCTGTAGCAGACTCCCACTATAATGTCACCTGTCCCTGCCCTCCCTTTAATCCTGACCCATATCTCAGTCAGCTCCTCATCCATCCCCAGGCAGAGCTCCATGTAATCCAGCTGGTCATTGACATAGAGGGTGACACCCCCTCCTTGTCTCCCCTGCCTGTCCTTCCTAAAGAGCCTGTATCCTTCCATTCCAATGCTGTAGTCATAGAAGCCATCCCACCATGTCTCCAGTAAGATCATGGAGGCATGTGCAGGTCTCTAAGACATCGTTTATTCCCCATGCTACAGTGTTTGTACAGAGGCATTTAAGTTGGGCCCCTGATGAAGCTGATTTATGGCCTGAAGTAGCTGGAATTCCTTTGTGGTGCTCTTCAGGTGCTTTCCTGCTGACCCGTGATCCTTCTCCAGGCTCTGGGCATATCTTTAATTGCTATATCTGAACAATTAACTTCATGACACTGCTAACCCTTGTGTAATAATTCCCTTGCTTTATAGGGAATTCAGCACTGGGGGAAGACACTTAAAACCTCTAAAATATAATGATGTACACCCCCTACAGAATATCCCTGCATAAGATTGCTCCTACACAAAAGCAGAACAATAATACTATTGTTTAACAAAGTGGAAAAAAGAAGTTATATATGCAACATGACTGCAAAGGAAATGATGACCCCACTCTGACACCTGAGTCAATGCTCCTAGAGAAAATGTGTTGTGGATTCACAAAACCATGAATAAAAGGCCTAGTAACAGTAGAGCACTAGCACCAGCAGCAGTGCAACCACTACTACACCCTCTATCTACAACTATTTCAGAAAGTAGCATTAATACAGAACTGGGAATATTACAGGCAGAGAAAACATTCAGGGAGAATGCAATTTCTGTTTGATAACACAGACTAACACTGAATGTCCTGTATACACACCTAGAAAGTTTTTGCTATGAATTCAGAACACCAGCAAATCAATGTTATGATTATTTTTATTACATACACTGTATCACCATGGCCTAGTCTTCCACCATCTCCACAACCCCAAGAGAAAACTTCACCATTTGCTGATAAAGCAAGATAGTGATGCCCATCTGAATGTGCTGCTATCTTCACAATATTTCTGGAAGCTAGACTCTGCACCAGCTGTGGTCCCTGTGAAACAAACAAAAGCAATACACTTACAAATACTGCTTATATTTTCCATCACTTGCTGATACACAGAATAATTAGGTACAGTTTTCCTAAGGCTTTATCAAAACTGTACACTCAAATTAATGAAGTGAAGGTATAAAGAAAAAAAGAGTCAAACCTACTATTCGAGTCTGACAAAAACAATGCTCTAAAGTTATTTTGTTCCCATCCTTATGAGGGCTTCAGTATATATGGAAATGGTGTTTATCTTAATCTTATAGGCAATCTTAGTGATAGATGTTTCTGTTACAGTATAGTTTTGATTGAGAAACTACACAGTTTGGGCACAGTGTTACACCACTGAAATAAAATCCATTTTGCATCTGCCAATTTCGACAGTTATTGCCAAGGCCAGCATACCAATGAAAGCAATTATCATTGTGTTCATAACCTCCAGCCTGACAGAAATTACAGAAACCAGATGTATTTAATCAACTCAATACAAGATATCAAAATCACTATACTTAAAACATGTAAAGAACTCTCACCAGAGTATCGCTGTTGTACGCTTGTGTATAAACTCGTCCATTCCTAGATAATATTAGAAAACGTTTCTCTGCACAGGCAACCTGCACAACACCAAGACTGGCAAGTCCTTCACACTGAATTGGACCACTCACATTAGCATAATATTTCCAACCTATTAAACCCCAAGCAATGACCTCTTGCAGAGAGCCCTAGAAAATAAGAAATTCTGTAAGTACTAATTTTGAAATACACAACTTAATAAAATGCAGATAGCAGATTATTTCTTAAACCTTTATATGCTCCAATCTGTGAGTCATTACTGCCAGTAGTCAATAAAGCATACCTTTTAGAAGTTATCAGAAACAAACTTACATGTATTCAGTTTAGTCTGCTACTAAATAAGCTATAAATATCTACAGTACATTTTCAGAGATTTTTCAAGTTGGGAAATTTAACTTTTTGTTTTGTTTTTTTAATACATCAGACACCCCCCACCACCACCACCAGTTATAAAGTTTGGGTTTGAGCATTTACTCCGATAAACACAGGGAACAGCTCAAAATATGGCAGAATTAGCCATAGTGTTGTGATAAGAAAGAATGGTTCACAAACAACACAATTGTACTCCAAGGCTGATGGCAAAGACACTGATGTAACAGAAGATACCAAAGTAAGACAAATCTAGGCAACTCAAGGCTACCTTGTGAAAAAGAAAAAGAAATCTGAAGAATCTTAGGAGTTGTTTTCCTTCCAAATTGAAAATCAGTTACACTTTTAGGAAAAACATCTTACTTGGACATTGCAAATAGATACCTTATGAGATGTAGGAGAGCTACACTGTGGAGGCATACATGGAGTGGCCAAACGGTCTAAATGGGCCATGATCACTACAGCTGTTTGTCTCAGATCAATTGCTAGCTCATTGTCCTGTGGTAAAGTCAGATACCTTAGAAAACTTTCATTTGGACTCAGAGGGTAAGTCAGGAGCTAGAAAAGAAAAAAGAGCACTCAGAATAATAGTCAAGGTATTTCTATGCCACTACACATACAGATACACAATACATCCTAGACATGCTGAGTATCTGACAAGTTTAAGAGAAACCGAATTAACTGTGCAGTTACACATGAAACCAAACAACAGTGGTATATATACATCTTACATGAAAAACACTACTAAGAAAGTAAATTTAAATTTTGTTTGGATAATTTTATAATTATTTTAGCCAGCCAAATGAAATTTGATACCAACATAATGCCCCTTTCAAATAATCAAAGGGTAAGTACCTGAACCTCTTCCTCAGTATTGGGCACATCTTTATTACATATTATACTCTGAAACCTTTGTAACAAAGGTAGAAGGGGTGCACTTGTTCCCTGTGCAGATCGCTCATTATCTGTTTCCCTTGTTCCATTATCCCAAAGTTGAAGCAACAACATAACTGCAGACAACATTTGGCTGAAAGAGGAAGTTGACATCTTCTATTAATAAGCATTCCTAAAAACATTATTTTACATTATCCATACAATTCACTCTCTACATTTTGAAGCTGAGCAATATCAGATGTCAGGGCTTTCGATTTTAAACAGATTACCAAAATACCAAAGGTGGATTTTGCAATCTAGCTAACCTAAGAGTTTGATCACCACTGCATTACAGAAAAGGTTCATATGCTTTGAACCACAATTATTATACTAAGCCCAAACCCATGAAAACTCAAGACAGGCATGGCTCAGGCCATTCCAACAGGCAGCAATGGTTAAAAAAAAAAAATCAGAGTGCGCATGCTTCTCACCTTAGTGTACCCCTTTGCACTGCCAGTTCTAGCAATATAGCAAGTGCCAAGTGCTGGTCTTGCAATGGAATGTTTCCTGGCCCTTTGGTACTGGGAGCTCCATGCACATCTCTATTTAAAAGATATATATGCGTTAACTAAGTAGTAATTAGAAACAATACTGGCTTGCCAAAAACATATACAACACACCAACCACTAAACTTACAGAAAAATATAAAATCAATCATGAAAGCAACTGAGAAGAAAAGCTGACACATTCCACGCAAGATCAATTTTTAGAGTGGCAGCTAGGCTTTCAAATTGCCCCAACCTTCACTATCTATTCTATAGCTCTATTAAATAGGCTAAGAACATGAAAAACATTTTCCACAGGTGAAATTCAAATATTCTGTAGGATATTCACCATAAGGATGTAGTTCCAGTACTCAAAAGACAACTTCTGGTAACTACTGTAAAAGAGTAACTTTAAGCCTCCTTAAATAACATGGAAAAGCAGGGGAGTGCTCTAAGTCCAACATGAGTCGATTTGCCCTCCTAATGCACAGAAGTCTACATTATTTTACTATACTAGAAAGGCACAATTAAGTGTACACATATATTTTATTACCAAAGCACTCTTTGTGTGAATATAGTTTACATTAGTGAAACACAATTTTTCAGTTAAGTCTACATTCAGTGACTCAGAGTACTCAAATCCCAATTTTTCTTAAACAGTTAAAGGAATTAAATCATATTTTAAAAGCATCATTTCAACAGTTTATGTATCTTTTGCTTGCTTGTATAACAACATTAGAAAAGGAAAGGAATCTTTTTAATTTCCCATAAACTATTGTTTATACCATCAGCTGCTAAGAGGCTCAGGTTTGCCATTTAACAGCTACTTCAGCAATGCTCAAAAACCAGAAACTTACCCAGTCACAACAGACCTTAGGAATTTAGTAGCTCTTTCCACCACTTCCAGCCATACAGAAGATACAGTCCCTTCATCAAAAAGTGATGCCTCTGGCAGAGCTCGTAGTGCATCAAGTGATTCCTGTAACAATTCACTGCACAGGTCTGCATCTTCACCTAAGGAACACAGCAATACTAGTTTACATTCCCATCTTAACAGAAGTTATACAAATTCTTGTATACAATGTTTTGTGGATTTTGTTTTTTGTTTTGGGAGTTTTTTTAACCTCAAGCGTACATGTTACTTAATAAAATGTACAAAGTTCTCAATTTTTACACAAACATTTTGACTGCAAGAGTTCTGAAGAACTATCTGCTTCACAAAAAATACATCCAGAAAGGTGACAAATCTTAAACCAGCTCATCCCCTCTATGCATCTGCTGAGGAAATAAGAAGAACTAGGGCTGGCTGGAAAAAGCAAATCAAACAGCTGCCGTCTGAATAAACAGCACAGACTGAGACAAACAGGTAGGTTAAGGTGGCACAGATGACAATTCTGCCAACCTCTGCAATTTGACAATCGCTGACAAGTACACAAACTAAACACAAGTTTCGCACTACTGCTCCAAACTCCTTTTCTAAGCTGCTACTATCACATAGTAATATAGTCTATCGATTCTGTCTGAAGAACAAATCTAACTTTTCTGAAACTTGGCATTAAAAACACATTCTCTTAATGAAATCCCAATTTGCCTTCCTAAGCACAAAAGCATCCCAGCACAACACAGCATTGGTACTGGCTTGGATGGCTTCAAACAGCAATAGTATCGTTGGGCATAATACCACATAAAACATAATTATGCAAATCTAACGTATATAAATTTATCGTTCATGCAAATATTTAATACACACACGTGCTTTAATGAATCATCTGTCTTCTAATGAAAAATATATGCACTATGATACAGAGTAGACCTACCTGACCTCCAGGCTCTACGAAGGAACGCAAATGCAAATGAAAGTGCTGCTCGGGATCCAACTCGTGCAAGTCCTTCTACACCTTTGCCTACAGGTCTTGGGCTAAATAAAATTATATATGCATTGTCTTGATATAATTTATATAATAATACTATATTGATATTAGTAATTATTTGTACAATTTGTATATTTGACAATTTTATCATTTAGCTATATGCATGCATACATAATTACACAATTTTTATTTGTAAAGAACTGTAATTGACTCTTGAGAATGAAGGTGATCAGCATCAAAATGTAAACAACTAAAATTCAACTTCAGCTGCTTCAAAGAACAACCAATTCAACCTTCAACATCAAAAAGCTTCACAGAGAAAACAAACTAGACTGGCATAAATGACTGCCATCAGAACGGTGCCTTATAGTTACTCAGAGTGAAATTATGATGGTCTAGTCAAAATACACAGATGGAAGATAACTTCAGGCACTCATTATTTACTCAGGAAGTTTATACTTTTAGTTAATTTGGGCTGCACACACTATGCTTATAGGCTATTTTTTTAATGAATTTTCAATTACTGATAATTAATTCCATCAGTTTTGTCATTTCTTATTTTTCCATTCAAGTGTCAATGTTACAAATCTCTCTTTGCAGCTTCTGTATTGCTGTATGTAAGGAAGAGAGCCTGAACTTTTGTTAACACCCACTGAACTCACATACATTTCTGTTAACTTACCTTTTTATGCAAACAATCGCATTAATTTAAGTAAGCTTTCGTTCATACTTAAGAACAGGAGATTCCCTACTGCTCTGTCTCAGAAAGACACCAACAATTCTGTTTTCTTTTTAATCTCACATCAGAAGAAAATAAACTGCTTAGAACTTGATTTCAAGAGAGAAAAAATTTAAACTGGCATTTTTAGCAGTCTGATAACTTAAATATACCAGTGCTCTTTTTAATTAGAACTAAAAAAAAAAAGAGAACAGTCTATTCAGAGAAAAATATTGTCAGAACTCCAATCCTGTAATAACTAGTCATGATATCTACTTACTGTATCCTTTCATTTTTGAAGCTAGAGACAATCTAACATAAAAATTTCCCTGTTAAATTGTTTGTTCTGTCAGACAGCAACCTTGTTCAGCTACTGAATAGCTTCTTTAATGCCTCATTTGATAGATTTTTCTATTTTTAGGTCAATAAACTATCTAGACATGGAAAGTAATCAGACTATTTCTTATTCCGTTAGTTCTCTGGAAACAGTTTCATATAAAATGTACAATTACAGCATTTCTCACCAAGCTAAGAACTATGTTCAACTTTTATGCTTTTGTATTTTTGTATTTGTTATGTGCCTTAACTGAGCAAGTATTGACAAAAAACATATTAATGTTATTAGAACCATGTAATCATCAGCATCATTTCTGAAATAGGCTTCTCCATATTTTCTAGCTAAGTAGAACAAAAGGAATACCTCAATAAGAGTATACTTATAGCTCAAAGAATAATATCTATACAATATATTACAATAAAAACCCACCAGTATGAACAGAGACACTATAAGCAAGCATCAACCAAGGAGGAAAACTGCATGACAGATAAGACCACGTAAAGCCATTTAAGAAATAAAGAGTTTCTTTATTGCTAAATGTTTCACTAAGAGGAAGAAATCACATTAAGCTCTCACACTTGAAAGGTTAATAACACATTAATTAACAGTCACACATAGTAGTAACTCACACACAGTAACCTTTCTATGACTTCCCTAATGTATTAACTTGTTCATGCATGTGTCATTACCTTTTCTTATCCACAGCAGGCAGAGGACTACTATTGCTTTTCCACTTAACTTTGACATTCTCCTGAAGAACTGTTCTGTTCAATGCAATGAAATACCGTTCCAAGATAACTAGCCTCTGCTTTAGCCTCATAGCTGAAAGAGCTGTTGTAGCAGTTTGTGTGGCCAGAGTTTGCTGCTCCTTCACTAGTACATGAAGGCACTCCTTCAATTCATTCACGTCTAAGAATCAGAGAAAGGTATCATTTTATGGGTGTTCATGTTTGTTACATGCAGTATCGAGAAAAAACAAGACAAATTGAAAACTGCGAACTGACCAGAAGTCTGAACCTCAAAACCCAGTGAAACTCCCTGTTTCCGTATTTAACATGCGCATTTCTAATCCACGGTATTACATAATCACAGTCACACTTAACAAGTGTTTAGACAAAGGTTACCATCAAAACTGGTTTTGTGTGAATACATTTGTACCTTCGTATTTGTTGTCTGAAATTAAAACATCATAGGAAATATTTATGCATTTCAAAAAATAAAAGACAGCAAATTCTTATCATCAGACCTCAGAGTCAGACTTCTTGTAAGTGCAGGGAACAACCTCCTAAGTCCCCACAAGGATATGCTTTCATTTTGCACTGCTATATATTATCTTAAGATTCTCAGAAGTTGTAAAACTACTCTCAGAAACTCTAGGATCATCGCCAAGAGCTACTAAGCTCTGAAACAACAAAAAAAAGTCAGAAATTTAAGATGCTTGGAAGTACTGTTAGCAAATAAAAGATCTGACTTATGTACCAACAATAGAGAATTAATTCCTCACTAAGCAGAAAAAGCAGTCAACAGCCCAAAGTCCTAGTAACCTAATAACAGATGGTAACAAGTACAGCATCAACAAAAAAAAAAAAAAAAAAAAACACACACCACACCACCAAAACAAACCAAAACACCACAGCGCTTTAAAATAAAAATTTGGAAATTGTTATTTTTACATTCTCTGTAGCTTTAATTCCTAGCACAAACATCAACAAAGGACATTCATTAGAAGGGTTCTTTTTTGTCCCTTTATTAACAGTCTGATCACTGGGCCACCCCACTCTGCTTTGCACTGAATTACTGTACTTGTCCCTAAGCCAACCACATTTGTTGCCTGGCTGCTACACAGAAGTACTTTTGTTTTAACTGACACCTGACTAAGGGGTAAAAAAAAAAAAATATATATATATGTCTGCATATGTGTAACAGTGTCTGTGAGAAGATGGACACAACCTTAAAAAAAAAAAAGCAGCACACAAACCCCAACACATTTTTGCAACAGCTGCCTCCAATCTATAGAAATTTAGACAGGTAGTCTCTAGAGTTTAAAATTGTATCTGATGAGCCGTAACATTTTTTTGCAACTGTAACTACATGAAGTATTTTCAAAGTTTTGTCCCCACTCTGCAGAGAATTCAAGTTGCCTTCTCTGCCACCGAATCCCACTGCACAGTCACAGCTTGTTGCCAGCCACCAACCCAGCCTGTTTTCAACATTGCTACTCACATTTCACCATTTCATAATGTGTTAGATTCCTCTCCCTGAGGCAATTTAACATCTTTCCACCTGACTATGAGGAACAACTTATTTTTTCAACAAGTAAGAATAGACTAAAAAGTGTTTATTGCAGTCCAAACCTTAAAAAAAAAAAATCAGGACAAAAGCAACAGCAGCTATTATATACATTCATACTCTGACACAAACAACAAGAAATATGATAAAAAAGCCACAGTCCTTAATATCAGCCCTACAAAATTCTCCAAAGAACTCTATAGCACAGCCAAATATCAACAAGTTACATATATACAGGTACTTCCGATCACAATGTAAAGTAACACATAAATAAAAGATGCCTGCCAAAGGCATGTTTGATTTGTTTGGTTTGGCTTTTATGATGCCCTTTAACATTATGGCCATATAGAAGTTTACTCTGAAGGTTTAATGGATGACCATATCAGTACCCAGTCTGAAGCTCCAGTATACCTCCAGACTGATCCAACTAAAAGTTTGTTTCATTACATACCACAGTGTTGTGGGGAAAAAACTCAGTTGTGAAGTGTTAGCATTACTCAGAACACCAAAGTTAAAACTTCTACAAAATATAATCTGCATGTTCTGAGGCTGTTATCTTAGTGTGCCTTAACCTTTATTTTGTAAGCAAAAATACAAAAACACATATTGTAGCACATGGCTTCTGCATTTCAGAGTATCATAACAGAACACAATCAATACTGACATGCCAGTTTCATGATCCCTCTAAACAAATCATCAGAAGAGATAAAAATCAGGTTGTTTTTTTTCTTCCCTTCCTGAACATTAAAGCCCTATAAACCTCTAAATACCACCAGGATACAACAATGAAGTAAGAAATGACCATATCCTCTGCTTCACAAAGAGGCTTTTCTTAACGTTGTTCTTTTTGACAACTGATTTCATTCTGCAGATTCATTCCCCACATTATAGTCTCACGTATCTCTAGAAAAGTAAAGAAATAGTCAATGAAGAAAAAATAAGGCACTTCTAATAAACATTTATGTTTGAGGAGGAGAGAGGCTGTTATCAGCATCCCAGATGTTTTGATGCAACAGGTGACACGAACCACTCCAAATGCATAGAAAATGTAATCCTACGGAAGCATATACAATGTATGCACGCCAAGTGGTACCAGTTTTAAAGCTGGCCATTGTATACACACACAATATTCTGTCTGCAGAAAAAGAAAGTTTCATAGCAGCACCTACAAAATTAATTCCTAATGGTTCTCCTTTGTTTCATTTCTTGCATATCTCCAATAGTTCAGCAATACATACTGAGGATAACCTGTAAGATACTCAATATCCTACTCAGTGATCTGATAGGATCACTGGCTCATTTGACAAAAAAAAAGTAACATTACTGTAGGTTTTAAATACCTCAAAGGTTCAATTCTGTTTTACTACAAAACCAGTCAACAGTTCCATGAACTATGCAGTATTTCACAAAACAAAACCTTACAACAGCACTTTCTAAAGTAAGGGATTTTAAAAGCAAGTTATTTTACTTTCCTGTCAATGAAGTCAACAAAACAAAGTCAAATTAAGACAATACAAAGGCTAGAAAAGGAATCAACTGAAATTCTGTCTTCACTTTTTATGACGAAAAAGGCCCTAAAAGAATTCCATTTTCAAGTGATTAGTCCTAAAAATCACAAAGACTTTATATTGAGAAAGTAGTAATATGAATAACTGTCCAGTTACAATATACTATTTTAAAATACTCAAACATTGCACGCAAAAGTATTTTTTTCTAATGGAAAATATGATTTAGCCTCACCAAAATTCAAACCACATAAGAATAACCTGCATGAGGTATAAACCTATGTTTACTGAATTTAGTTGTAATAGAATTCTTTTCTTTCCCCTTTCTCACCTTGCCTTCATAATGTCAAATGGCTACAATTTTAGGAAGGCTTTCTACGAAAATTAAATAATTCCACACTTAAATATTTTATACATACTTCTGTAGTATTTCAAGAATGCAAAAGAAAGTTTATATGCAAAGTGTAGTAAAGGCTGGAACAGGTTATAGTAGTAATATAACTCAGACATCTCAAAATTGATCCAAGGACTGTCTTGTTTTATTAAAAGTAACACTATTTTTAAGGGAGATATCTATACACTTCCTCACTTTAAATCTCCTCTTATTCCATAAATAAATTTATCTTTACAGAGATTCAGTTCATCTTTAGAAAGATTTAAATATATCTGGGAATCAACCCAGTGAAACTGATTTCAATAAACCCTCAAGTCTGAATAACACTTATTACCAATGAACTAAACAGACTAATGAGAGAATAGCTTATTAAAAGTAATGATTCAAATTTCATCTGAGAAGGTTACAGGGAACTCTTTAAACAAAACTGTTCATAAGCCACTACACCAGCCCTTGATGCTAACTATCCCATGTAATGCTTTGCTTTGTCAGTTATTTTATGAAGGACGGAGACATTATTTACCCCATCCATACCTACAATAGAAGAGCTGAAGTCATACCATGCAAGTTTAAATTCTCAAGCTACCATTATCAGAATACTTGTTAATTGACAACTACAGTCAGATATGTTTCTGGCTGCAGTAGAGACAGGTAAGGGTTTTACCATCTTCTGTTAAAAGTTATCACATCCCTCCCCTCAGCAACTAACATAACTGCATGTCTTCACTTCTTAATTCCTCCTGCCAGAAGTTCTCTGCATTAGAAGGAAAAATACCTGTAATGTTTAACCCAGACCATTTGACAGAACAGGGTTAAGAAGTGACATGTTATTTAGGTATACCAGCAAAACCGGGGAGCAAAAGAAGCAGCTGAAGACAGTACCTTCTTAGACCATCTTGGCCACAGCCAGAACACTAACCCGGCATGAGTCTAAGACAGGTAGCCTGTCCAAAGGCATGTTTGCTCCTGTTTTAGCACCTCAAGAAAAAATTTAACATACTAAATGGTTCTTTAACATTTATTCCATTAGCTCTTGTAGGGAACACCACAGGCTTCTAACCAGTAAATTAAGGCCCTAAAAAATGCCAGTATCAAATTGAAAAGTTTCAAGGACTCAGGTTGAGTCGCAAGCTTTAGTAAAGGCAAATATAGATGTTACGGTGTGTAGAGATTTCAGACTTGAAAACTCAAAACACGTTTCAAACAGAATTTGGCAAGAATCCACTGTTATAATGAGGACACATTCCTGTCAGCAGCAGAACTAATGTGCTCTAATTTCCTAGAGATTTTTATATTTTGTCTCCTCTTTCCCCTTCTACTAGACAAAGAACAGATAGAGGATGCAGTTGACTTGGCTTAACAGGGATCTAATGGCCCTGCAAGCCATCACCACAGAATGAGTAGATTCAAAAGGTAGACAGAAAGGCAAAAATGCAATCACATACACATAATTTCCTTCAGAAACAAAGCTAAATATGGTCCCAAAATTATTTTATACCAACAATACCAACAAAGAATTTAATTCCTAAAGGGCATTCAGCTTCCTTCTGTCCGCTCCCCTATTCAAAAGATGACAATCAGCAGACCTCACCTTACTAGTATTCAGCAGG